>NW_006787380.1:0-1530 GCF_000442215.2 Lipotes vexillifer
GCTTACCTTTCTTTGAATTGACCTTTATTCACAATTACTTTAATATTCCATTCCCTGAGTTTGTCTTTGATCCCCCTCCAGAAGGAAGCATGAATGTGCACTTCCAGTTCCAAGGTATATGTAAAACAATCCCCAAATCCATAATTTTATGCTCATTACTTTCCTGTTTCAGTTATACAGACCCTAAATTCTCTAATCTCATATGCTTGTGAAATGAATTAAGAAAAAAAGTAACTCACGTTTATTAAATTGGGAAATACTAGTAAACACAAGGGACGCTCACTCTTACCTGTGATTGTAAGATTTCTTTGCTATTATGTAGCCCAAAGCAATAGAGGGAAAAAAGAGGAAAAACAAACCTGAGTCAATAAGTGTTTTGCTTTTGAAAAAAAGAGATAAACATTATGTACTTCCATGCAGCTGTCAAACAACAGAGAAAACGGACTTAATTAGGATGAATTCAAGGTCAGTTTACAGGGCTAGGCATTGATTACTAAAATGTCACCTACTGACCTCCTCAAATAATTAGATTCTCCATTTAAATATTCACTGAGAATGCATTTTAAAAGGCAAAATAACTGCCATTAAACCATTCTGTTTTATTTGAGGTTTCAGACAGTTTTGTCACCTCCATAGTGTGCTGTTAGTAATTTAAATAATTAAGCTTTGGAAGATTGGTATGTTACTTTAATTAAAACTTCTCTGACAATTGTTCTTCCTGTTTTTTTGCCATGTGTCATTGCCAGTAATTTCATAAACTGTGGAAGCCGTGAGGAAAGAGTTTATAATTTGCAATGAATTTCTCTTTCTGTTGAAAATGAGAACGATTATAAAATTTTATTTAGCCATTTATCCAAGATGGCAATACACTACACCCAGGATTATAAGCCTGTAAGTTTGAAATCTTTCAGTGATTTAATGCTACTGTCCTCTTCCAGCTCCATGGTAACCTGATTATACTGCCTTGAAGTAGTAAACATGCTGCCTGATATCTAAATACATGCAGAACTTTTGCCAAAGTCACAGCATTTACTTATGAATTTCAATGGTGTCGGTCAGGGGAGTGTCAGTGAAAGCCCAGGCTTTAACTTGAGTCTTGATACTGATCACCAAAAGAACTTGGCTGGAGACAATGTCTTTAAGCCACAGATTTTGCAGGTGAATTAGCAAATTAAAGGTGACAATATGAATTTTTTAAAAGTCTGAATAAATGCAAGTGTAGGCAGTAACCCAACCTAGGAATCAGAAGACCCAGAACTAGGCCATGTTCTATACTTTGAAACTTTGGGGAGAAATACATTTACCTTCCAGAATTTATTTACAGAGATTTTGATTTAATATGAAATAAGAAAGCATAGGACCTACTATAAAATGCAAATATAGTTAGGTACTTTTTCTTTTTTTTTTTCTTTTTTTTTTTTTTTTTGCGGTACGCGGGCCTCTCCCTGTTGTGGCCTCCTCCGTTGCAGAGCACAGGCTCCGGACGCGCAGGCTCAGCGGCCATGGCTCACGGGCCCAGCTGCTCCGCAG
>NW_006787380.1:1637-2342 GCF_000442215.2 Lipotes vexillifer
CCCGTGTCCCCTGCATCGGCAGGCGGACTCTCAACCACTGCGCCACCAGGGAAGCCCAGTTAGGTATTATTAACAGATGGGCTAAAAGAGGCTTAAAGAAATACAGTATTCAGTACAAGTTAGTAATTGGGAGGATAAGGATTTAATACCAGGCCATTGGATGTCATACATAAGCCACAAGCTTAACTTTTTACACAACATTATATTTGCTCCAAACTGATAACTTAGGGGTCAAGTAGTGGAGGTAAAGAAAACTCAAAATGAATAAGTCATCTCGAATATTCCACTTTCTTCCTTTCCCAGAAGTGACCTAACTCTCTTTATCTCTTACTGGCCAGGGCCATTCACTCTGGTGCCCACTAGAGAGGTCATGGGAGAGGTCACGCCCTGCTCCATCCACAATAATCAAAGCCATCTTAGCTATCTTTATTTACACAAGGAAAAAAGAAGGTAACAGTGAATCTATGGGGAAAAAAATCTTTGCAAACATGGGAAAAGAGGGTAAGCCCAAGCTAAGTGTTTTGTAATCATTTTAATTCTAAAGTTGGCTGATGAATTAAAATATTATGAATTATTTGACACGCTTACAGTGAAGAGACCTCTCGCCTTGAATATGGGCAAACTGTGTGACTGCTTTCACTCATTGAATATGGAGGAAATGATGTAGTTCCATCTTCTGGGCCCAGACTGCTTTCACTTTCTGTC
>NW_006787383.1:0-225 GCF_000442215.2 Lipotes vexillifer
CTGGTATTGTACAAATAGAAAATATACAGGAAAACCTTAACTCACAAAGGAAATTACTTAAATACATAAAGATTCATGTAGATGAATTACTATTGAAAATAGCAAGATCACTTTGCACATTTAATATATGCAATGGGAGATCAACTGCCTTCTTTTTAAAATCTTTAAAAAATTATTTCCATTGCTAGGGGGAAAAATGGGCTGCGGGTGGTAGTGGTGTGATGA
>NW_006787384.1:0-3434 GCF_000442215.2 Lipotes vexillifer
GAGAGAGCGAGAGAGAGAGAGAGAGAGAGAGAGAGAGAGAGAGAGAGAGAGAGAGAGAAAGAGTTTGTGTGTTTGTATAAATGAAAAGCCACCGTTACTGCTTTATCTCTATATTCCTCTTCAGGTTTATCTCCTCTATATTCAGTGCTCCAAAATATGTATATTAGTCCTTATTTCTAGTTAAAAAAAAAAAAAAATTTGTCTTTGCTTTTTTCCATGGGAGCTATTTGTTATTTCCATACATATTTAAAGATCTTATATTGTAGAAATGTAACAGGATGCCTGCACAAGGTGTCCTAGAACTATAAATATACACTATTATGCAATCAGTGAGGTTCACACCTCGGAAATCTAGATGGAATGGTTATCCTGAAGCAAGTGAACAAAAAGAAGGAGGTTCGGCCTATTGATTAGAACAAGGAAACACTGGAACAGCCCTAAAGTAACTCTGCAACTGCAGAATACGCAAGGCAAGTGAATTCATTCAAGTCATGGAGAGTGATAAACCCAAATTCTTCACTTTTTTCCCAATGCCCCTTATACAAAGACTTCATTAATAGATTCTGCTCAAGAGCAGGGAGAAACTTGTTTTCCCCAGTGAAATAATCATGTCTCTAACCAAAGAATGTCCTTTATGGTAACATACGTGGGTATCTTTCATATGAATATTGGGTTACTATACAACCAACATATATAGGGCCACGCTCTCTAGGTAAGTGCAGTCTCTCCTAAAGGAAGTCATCATTCCCATAATTCATCACCCAGAAAGGAGGCAGTTCTTTAAACAGGAAATCCAAGCAAAGACACACTCTGGACCTTGCTGAGTTGGGCCTGTGGGAAAAGAGGTAGATGTCTGGCTCAGTTCACTTGGTGGCAGTACTCACTATCTGCCAAATGGAGACAGGCCAAAAGATAAGGACCTGAAGACAGAGTCTTTGTAAACCAGAATGAATAGTTTTATGTTGCTTTCTATCCATAGCTTTTAGGATAGCTTGATTTAAACATTCCAGCCTTATATCAGCTGTTCCACTGGCATTAAGGTAAAACTAGTGTGCCCTTAGAGTAGAGAATAAAAATGGTAGCAGCAGCACTAAACTGAATCCTCAAACATATTAAAGAGGAAGGCTGAGAACAAGAATCAGGGCTGTCAGGTCCTGGAACTCTTTTAACACTTGGAGATTCTCCCTGCATTGCAGTCTTCGTGTTTGGGGGCTCCACTTTATTAGGGAAGGTGGCAGCCTCCTCATGTGTTCTCAACAACAGACAATGAGATCTATGCAAACTCTCAGGGTTCCCTTATTGCCCTCAATCCTGGAAAACTCAAAGCTAATTATTGTGCTCAACTACTAAAGCTTTCCTCAGGTAAAAGTTATAGCTAATTTTTCTCTTTCTTTTCCTCTTTTACTTATTGGTTCTTATCCTTCTGATCACTAGTTTTGGTCTTACTGCATATATTTTTATTTCAAGCGTCCTAAATTCTTTTATAGAAAACGGCCAGAGGACAAGCCAAGCACTGAATAAATTTTTCCCACACAATAAGATAAAGTTATAAAACAGTGCTCATTTTGAAGCCGTGAATGCTAGGGAAGTTGAGAGCCTGTATGCTGGCTAAAAACAATGAGCAAGGAAGCCTGGACTACACCTCTAAGTACAGAATTCTGGGATAGAAGAAGAGCTTGGAGATAATCAATTCCATTCTCTCACCTAATGCAAGAAATGTGTTCTACAACTTCTTGGACAGAAAGTTATCTCTGCCTCCCACCTCTGCCTGAATATTTCCAGTGACAGGGAACATATCATAACACCTTATAATGTTCCACTTCATGACAGCTCCCATTGATAGAAAGTCCTTTCTTACATTGAGTGAAATCTGCCTCTCAGTCTACCAATTAATCATAGTTCTTCATTACACAGACATGTATTTCCTCTTCCAAAAGGCATTCCTTCACTTATTTAAATGTATCTCTCATTTATTGAATATTTATCAGTATCAGGCTATGTGCCAGGTCCTCTATAAACACTACTATTGATACATATTATCTTCACAATCATCATTTAAGTTAGGACTCCTGCGAAAAGTGAGCCCCAGAGAGACACACCGATTAGAATCTAATGCCAGACAAATATGTGGGGGCTCTTATACCTGTTCCCATAAAAATTTTATTACATTTCTGGCCAAGTCACATGATTTAAATGTCTTCAAAACTGGAAGGAAAACAAATAAGTTAGATCAATCCAAAGAGAAAAATAAAGATGGTCTAGAGATATGTCCAAGTGCACCAGTGTTTGGTTCACAGAGAAAAACAGTAGCGTGAAAAGCGTTTAATAATATTGCCATCAGGAAGCTCCAAGAGACAGTAAAGGTAACACCTATTAACGTCACAACCGTGACGTGAAGCCAGTGGAGTAAATGCAGGCCTCAAACAAGAAACTCCCTCTCTTGTACCTCAGCCAGGAACCAGAGCAGATTCCCAGGAAGTCAGTCATATTACTGCAGAGACAGCAGCATAGCCTAAAGGCCAATTTCAGTAGAACCAGAAGTTCACAAATGATTCTGAATAGATAATTCTTTGGCTTGGGGGTGGGGTGGGGGTGGGCAACAAAACATGGACCTGCAACCGGGAGTGAAGAATCTAACAGTGAACTGAGCAAGGCTCCACATCTAAGCTAGGAATTCAGGATCAAAATAAATACTCCACTTAAGGTGGTTTGGGGGGCATGAGAATCCAAAAGAATGGGGTGGAAGGAAATGCTGATAATCATTTCTCTGCCTAAGGTCCTCTCCCATTCCAACCATGTTCCAGTCTTATACTGTTGCTGCCTACTGAAACACTTCATTTGCCTATCCTACTTTCACCTCAAACTCAACATGCTCAAATCAGAATTCAATTCCCTTCAATCTTTCTCTCACCAAATTCCTTACTAGTTAAAGGCATTATCTAGGTATAAAAATCCTGGAGTCATTCTTTTTTTATTTCATGGAGTCCTTCTTAACTTTTGTACTCCACCTTTTTACAGTTAAGAGCCACTGCCATTGAACAAATATTTACTGAGTGCCTACGATGCACCACGCACTTTCTTTGCACTCGATACACTGATTAACAAAACAAAGATATACACTTTCATGAAGCTTATATCCTAGTAGTTAGAGAGAAACAATAAACATAGTAAATAAGTAAATATGATAAGTAAATACAGTATTTCATAAGGTAATGTTAAAAAAAAGAAAAAGCAGGGCTTCCCTGGTGGCGCAGTGGTTGAGTGTCCGCCTGCCGATGCAGGGGACATGGGTTTGTGCCCCGGTCCGGGAAGATCCCACGTGCCTCAGAGCAGCTGGGCCCGTGAGCCATGGCCGCTGAGCCTGTGAGTCTGGAGCCTGTGCTCTGCAATGGGAGAGGCCACAACAGTGAGAGGCCCGCATACCAAAAAAAAAA
>NW_006787385.1:0-205 GCF_000442215.2 Lipotes vexillifer
CTGACCCGTACGCTAACACTAACCCGTGCCCTAACACGTACGCTAACTCTCAACCGTTGTCTTACCCTTACCTGTACCCTAAACCGTCTGCGTTCCCTAACCCTAACCCTAACCCTAACCCTGACCCTAACCCATAAACGAAGCGTTTCCCTAACCCGTGCCCTGATCCTGAACCGTAAGCTAACAATAGCCCTTGCCCTAAAAT
>NW_006787386.1:0-262 GCF_000442215.2 Lipotes vexillifer
AAACAAGACCCATATATATGCTGTCTACAAGAGACCCACTTCAGACCTAGGGACACATAAGGACTGAAAGTGAGGGGATAGAAAAAGATATTCCATGCAAATGGAAATCAAAATAAAGCTGGAGGGCTTCCCTGGTTGCGCAGTGGTTGAGCGTCTGCCTGCCGATGCAGGGGACACGGGTTCGTGCCCCGGTCTGGGAAAGATCCCACATGCTGTGGAGCGGCTGGGCCCGTGAGCCATGGCCGCTGAGGCTGCGCGTCCG
>NW_006787387.1:0-382 GCF_000442215.2 Lipotes vexillifer
TTCCCCCAGACACCGGAGATCCCCAGGCTTGGGTGGAGTATGGCATGTTGTCAAGCTCAGTGGAGTCCACCTCACCAGCGCACTGGAATCAAGCCCCAGAAAGCCTCCGAGAGAGCACGACCAAGGACTTTAAGAAGACTAGGGTTAATGTTAAGGAGCACAGACTGTAATATGAGGAATTTCACTAGTGCTTTTCAATTCGTAAGAAGAATGAAATAGAAATTGCAGAATTGAAACTTGCACAGACCTCAAGAAATAATAGTTTACAGGCCTCAAGAAATAATAGTTTAACAACTGACACATTCACAGAATCAGAGAAAGGACCACAATCCACGGGGTGTGCAAAGGAGGTGCCTAATCCCAGGAGCAGCAGTGAGGCAGG
>NW_006787388.1:0-2423 GCF_000442215.2 Lipotes vexillifer
ATCCCACATGCCACGGAGCAACTAAGCCCGTGCATCACAACTACTGAGTCTGCGCTCTAGAGCCCGCGAGCCACAGCTACTGAGCCCGCGAGCCACAACTACTGAAGCCCGCGCGCCTAGAGCCCGTGCTCAGCAACAAGAGAAGCCACCGCAATGAGAAGCCCGCGCACTGCAACGACGAGTAGCCTCCGCTCTCCGCAACTAGGGAAAGCCCCCACGCAGTGATGAAGACGAAACGCAGCCAAAGATAAATAAAGTAATTAAATAAATTTAAAAAAAGAATTGCTTTCTCACGATATGCAAAGCCACAGCCACCTGCCTCCCACCCAGGCACGGCAGAGGGCTGGCCACAGTGGACAGCAGAGGAAGGATAATCCCGCTGGGGAGGGAGGCTGGCCAGGCTGCCTCGGAGCAATTTCACAGCAGAGGGGATCAACCCGGAAACACAGGTTTCCCCCACGCCAACGGGCAGGAAGAAAGGAGCTGCACCTGCACCAGAGCTAAAAACCACTTAGAGACGGGAAGTGTGTAATTATATAAGTGGAAAGCCAGGCACATTCACATCCCAGCCATTTGTAGCACAGCTTGGTAATCACCAGATTTCAGGAGCCCCGAATAACAGGCCCTTTAGCGCCAGGAGGCCTGCAGACAAAGCCCCCGCCCCCGCCTCTCTCCAGCCTGCACAAGGCAGGGCCTCGAAATGTCTCCCGAGGATTCAGGGTTCCCCGAATAGGCGGCTGGGCCTTCTCTTTCACCCGAGCGCACAGAGGGACACGCTGTCCCCACCGCCCCAAATGCCACACCGGCATCACCAGCTAACCCACGCTCGAGGACAGCTACCTAGGAGCCCTCCTTGGCTCCGGCCTCCTCAGGGACCCCACACCCCAGTACAGAGCATGCATGTGAAGGACGCCTAGCTCCGTGCCGCTGGCCCCTGCCAGGCTAAGAGCTAGTAAAGTGGGCATTAATGGTGACACCAATATGACAGTTCTCCCCCCCCCGGGCGCTCCCCTGGGCACGCACACACCCACACTCACCCACACTCACCCACACTCACCCTCACACACACTCACCCACACTCACCCACACTCACTCAGCAGGCTAGGCACAGCCACGTAGCTTGCTTTGGCCAGGGAAACGTGCACAGAAGTGCCCCATGTCACTCCTGAGGAGAAGCGGTCGATGGCCAGTGGTCGGCTCTCCAGCCAGTCCTCCTGGTCTTCAGCAGCTGTGGGAGCATGGGGGCCACAGACGGCCCCCAAAGCCATCCCAGACCCTCTCCTGGAAAGAAACCTGGCTGGGTGGCTATGAAGCCAGGCTAGGAACCAAAAAAAAAACTCTATTAAGAGGACCTTCAGCTTAGCAGTGGTTCTCAACCGGAGCAATTTTGCCCCAAGGGGACATTTAGCAACATCCGAAGACATTTTTGATGGTCACACCTGGGGGAAGTGCTCCTGACATCCAGAGGGTGGAGGCCCTACAATGCACAGAACAGCCCTTAAACAGAGAATGACCTGCAACACAGGGCCAAGAATGAGTAACACCAAGATGCAGAGGACCAGCCCTGGAGAGTCACCGCAGGCCCAGAGGGGACTCTGAATGAGCTATAAAAAAACCTGTTGTTGCAAACCTCTCAGGGATGCCTGTTATTGTAGCCTAACCGGGCCTAACCTGACTGATAAACGCTCCTTGAGGAAACGGGGCTTGTGCCCTCTGTCTACACCCCAAATTCCTAGCACAATACCTAGCACAAGGCATTTGAAGGCGCAGCACACAAGGCATCGGGGGTGGGGGGAGTAGCACAAGTCCCTCCTTTCATCAAACTCCCTCAAGAGAGACCCTATACTACGAAAACACTCAGGCCTGACCTAAGTCTGTGCCTTTGCGCAAGCTGTTCCCTCTGCTGGAACGCCCCTCCTCCTCTGGCAAAGTCCTGCTCATCCATCAGGGGAAGCTCAAACATCAGACTTGCCGAGAGGCTGTTCCCTGCCCCTTCCCTGGGCAGAAATAATGGCTCTTTAGCCACACAGCCACGGACACTTAAAAGACTGCTCTGTGCTCAGGTTTGGGCCGTGAGCACCCAAGGTCTGAGAGTTTGTTCTTTATTCCAGTGCCCCGTGCCACCACCGACACCCCCCACCTGGCAGGTACTCTGCGAGCACTTCCTGAATGAAAGAGGCTGACAGCCTCCAGTCCATCCCTGAGTGCCCCTGCCCGTCTGCGTCCTAGGCAGCCTGGTTCACTTGTCGATGGTTTCGTAATTTGGATTTGTCTTCTCTTGGCAGTGCCAAAAATCGAAACGGCCCAATACAAAGGCAACATACGAAGAGAATTTTAAAGCCCGTGCAAACATTTGAATTGTTTGGACAGCTCCAAGAAAGAACCAGATAAACTGGAAGCTAGCATATGTCTTTTCTTCTTGG
>NW_006787389.1:0-215 GCF_000442215.2 Lipotes vexillifer
TGCAAGCCAGAAGGGAGTGGCAGGACCTATTTAAAGTGATGAAAGGGAAAAACCTACAACCAATATTACTCTATCCAGCAAGGATCTCATTCAGATTTGACATAGAAATTAAAACCTTTACAGACAAGCAAAAGCTAAGAGAATTCAGCATAACCAAACCAGCTTTACAACAAATGCTAAAGGAACTTCACTAGGCAGGAAACACAAGAGAAGGA
>NW_006787390.1:0-906 GCF_000442215.2 Lipotes vexillifer
CGAGCCCTGGTCTGGGAGGATCCCACATGCCGCGGAGCAACTGGGCCCGTGAGCCATGGCCGCCGAGCCTGCGCGTCCGGAGCCTGCGCTGCGCAACAAGAGAGGCCGCGACAGTGAGAGGCCCCGCGCACTGAGATAAAGAGTGGCCCCCGCTCGCCACAACTAGAGAAAGCTCTCACACAGAAACGAAGACCCAACGCAGCAAAAATAAATAAATAAATGTTTTAAAAAATAAATAAATAAAAATAATTATTATTTTTGATGTTGACCAGAGAAAGTGAAAAGCAATTGGCAGAGGCATCTATCTATGTAACGTAAACATACACGTATATGTATATTTTCCACGGGAAGGAGAGCAAGTGTAACCTGCAAATGACTAAACTCTTCCTGACTAATCTCATCTACTCCTTCTCCTACTTGTAAAATGATAAAAACTATTTACCTCATTTTCTTTTTATTAAATATCTGATCACTTGTTTTAATGTCTTCAGTACAGCTTTAACCGATTTACTAAATCCGTAATGTCTGGATGCACTTAACAGTGTACAGAACTCTTTTCCACGCATTATCTCAGTTACCTCTCACAGTAATTTTGAGAGGAACATGTTACTCATTCTATTTTACAGATGTGGCAACTTAAGAGTAGAGTCTGTGTGACTTTCCCTAGATCCCACAGCTGTGACTGGTCTGAGATCTGGGCTCAGGTGGTATGGGAATATTAGCAAAGGTTTCAGAAATGATTGTTATGCATTTAAGGGTCCTCGGTTGGCTGGTTAAAAAAAAAGAAAAGGGGGGGTTGGGCTTCCCTGGTGGCGCAGTGGTTGAGGGTCCGCCTGCCGATGCCAGGGGACATGGGTTCGTGCCCCGGTCCGGGAAGATCCCACATGCCGCGGAGGGGCTGGGCCC
>NW_006787391.1:0-3612 GCF_000442215.2 Lipotes vexillifer
ATTCAACAAATATTGATGCGCATATATTACATTTTAGGCACTGTGGGAAGTGTTGGAGACACCTCTGTAAGATAGAAGTCCTTGTCCTTGACCTTCTGGCAATATAATGAGATGCCAGAAAAATGAATTGAGAAATGTTTAAAATATGCATCAAGTTCCATTTTAGCATTTGTGGAGAAGATCAGAATATTTTTCTATAGATCTAATAATAGGGTAAATTACACCATTCTTTTGCCATAAAATATCCAGAGAGAGATGTTTAAAACCCAAGTCATATTACACCTCTCACCTTAAGATGTTACCATCACATTTATATCAGTTGGAATTCTTACTAGGTCTTTGGTGCTGTCCCCCATTGGTCACTCCCAGCCTGAGCCAGTCTCTGCTGGCCACAGGCCTTTGCACAAACTCTGTTCTGCCTGAAACGTTCCTACCTCATTTCTGTACTTCTGGCTCTTATTTTTCAAGACTAATTGTGACTAGTGATGCCATATCCTCACAAAGGACCGTCTCTGACTCTCCAACCTAGTGCTTCCCCCTAGACTCTATATAATCACTTCGTTCCATTATGGTTCTCTCCTTGACACTTATTGGTCACTGCTTTTTTCATTTGTGTTTATATTTTTTATGTGGCTCCCCTAACAAGAATGGAAGCTCCCAGTGAGAGCTTTTTTGTTGTTAGCCGTACATCTCTATCATTTGGAATGAAGGTTGTCCACTCAGAGATGTTCAATAAGTATTAACTGAATGAATAATGTTTCGATCCTTATTTATTTATATTTTTATTCATTACAGACAACTTCTTCCAAAGAAGAGACTTTGAAGTACTTTTTATTCTGTTGTTTTCTCCCTCCCTCCCTCTCTCTCTCCTCCCTTCTTTCTTGCTTCCTTCCTTCCTTCCTTTCTTTCTTTCCTTTTCTTCCTTCCTTTCTTCCTACCTTCCTCTTTTCTTTCTTTATTCCCCTATTTTCTTCCTCTTTCCTTCTTTTCTTATTTCTTTCCCTTACAGAAATATGAAGATTTTCATGCTTAGCATTTAAGGAAAAATGACAACTTAATGCCAAATCAAATGTCTTTATATTGACTGAGTTCTTAAAAGGAGTATATGGAAGTAGGTCTCCAAACACCACGATGAACTGTTGAAACCAATAGCAAAGCTAGCATATATATACCAAATAAGGCTTGCACAATCATTTTTTTTTCTAGTGAGAGCGAAGAAACAGAGCTGTTTTATTTAGAACAATGCAAATGTATTAGGTATGATAGACTTTTTAGAAAGTTTTCATACCTTTAATAAAGAAAGGGGTTGGGTTTATTCTGTGATCAGTAAGTAGTACTTATGGGGCAACACGTTTTAGCAAAGTACAAGAAAAAAATAAATTTTACAAATGAGAAAGATATGTGTGAAATTTAAATTCTGCTTATCCAGTGCCAACTCTAATTAACTGGTGGTAGCTGCCCTGAGTACTATGTAATCCAAGGATTCTGAGGTTATGTTCAATCTTCATGGGTAGTTCTGTGATTGAATAAAAATGCCTATGTAAGCAACTCCCTGAATTAAATTATCTCAGTTAAAATACTTAGAATGATTTCCACTTTCTTTAAAGGACTTGGCTGATACTAGGGCACTTCCCCAGGTGTTCTGTTTATATAATACAGTAATTAAAAGCACAGTTATTGAAAATGCATTGAAGTACACTACACTTGGGAAATCTTATAGATAATCTGTGAAATTACCTAGTTTTTCCTGCTTAGAATGGTACAGGGAAACACTAAGTTGCACAGAGTGGATGGATGCATCCAAATTTTGAGTTGCCATATAGGAGACTGTTCAGCTATCTAGTCTTATTCTTAGAGATAGCAAAGAACAATGATTGCAGCATAATACTAAACATTCCTTTGGTCCCACATTCTATACACATATAATGAGATACCTTTTTGGCCAGCATGCCACTTGAGCTTGATTTCAATGATTAATTTCTGCCCTTGTGCTTGATAGAGACATTTGTTGGCAAAATTATCTGATATGAATGTGGGCAAGAGGATAGAGGTATTCTGAAATGAGTTGGTTTAAAATAGTAAAATTAGACTAAATAGCTAAGTAGTCTATAAATTTGAACATAGTACTTGAAAGAGAAGCATGCAGCGACTTCCCTGGTGGACCAATGGTAAAGAATCCACCTTCCGATGAAGGTAACGTGGGTTCGATCACTGGTCAGGGAACTAAGATCCCACGTGCCGTGGGGCAACTAAGTCCACGTGCCACAACTACAGAGCCCACGCACTCTGGAGCCCGCACACCACAACTAGAGAGAGAAAACCCGCACACCACAACCAGAGAGAAGCCCACATGCTACAACTAGAGAGAGAAAACCCACGCGCCACAACTAGAGAGAAGCCCGCGCGCCTCAGCAAAGAGCCCACACGCCACAACAAAACATCCCGCGTGCCACAACAAAACATCCCGCGTGCCACAACAAAGATCACACATGCCACAACAAAGACCTGATGTAGACAAAAAAAAAAAAAATAGAAGCAGCTTTTATTTATTTACAGGGCATAGTGATTGAGTCAATATCTGCTAAGTTAAAGTTCGTAAATGTTATATAAAGAGGTAGATGAAATCTACATCCCAAATCTACATTGAACTTCACATTCAAGAGGATACATTTTAAAATAACTTAGCTCTGTGGATCCAGAAATTGTGAAAATATGTATATTGAACACTAAAAGTTATTGAACAGCTCTTAAATACCATAATTCAGTTCTGATACTTCTATCCAGCCTCTTTTTCCCTTTGTGTTTGGAGAAGGAATAGGCTGAGGAGGATGTGGCCGAGAGGCAAATATAGAAAATGATGGAGAAGAATTTAGTAAATGTTACTTGCAATATGGAGCCTTTTATTTTAGCTACTTAATTCTTGGAATTTATTCTTAAAATTGGTAGGTCCTCTAAAAAGAACTTTTCATAGTTTTGAAAACCAATGTGAAAAGGAATATATTGACAAGGTTCTGTTTCACCATCCCTGGAACTTTTCATTGCTGATTTTGGTGACCTATAATTTTCAGTGAAGACATTATCAATAGCTTGAAATCTGATAAAAGATAACCCTGGACTTAGGCTTTCCCCAAAGAAACTCTGTGTACTACAGAGGAAGAGATGAACTAAGTGAATATTTGCAATTTCTGTTTATTCACAAAAGTGCATTTGAATAACGTCAACGTATTAATTTTAAATCTTTAATTTCAATATTTTGATCTTTTTTCAAAAAAATCTACTCCCAAGTACTGGTTAATAAAGAGAGTCTAAGTTATAGAAAATTTTTAAAATAAATTTATTTATTTATTTTTGGCTGCATTGGGTCTTTATTGCTGCATGCCAGCTTTTCTCTAGTTGTGGTGAGCAGGGGCTACTCTTTCTTGCGGTGCACGGGCTTCTCATTGTGGTGGCTTCCCTTGTTGCGGAGCATGGGCTCTAGGCATGTGCGCTTCAATAGTTGTGCCACATAGGCTCAGTAATTGTGGCTCGTGGGCTTAGTTGCTTGGCGGTATGTGGGATCTTCCCAGACCAGGGCTCGAACCAGTGTCCCCTGCATTGGCAGGCAGATTCTTA
>NW_006787392.1:0-5044 GCF_000442215.2 Lipotes vexillifer
TGTGTGTGTGTGTGTGTGTGTGTGTGTGTGTGTGTGTGTGTGCATATATATATATATATTTATATTTACTCCTTACATTTTTTTCTGTTAAGAAGAGTTAAATCTTATAGAAATTTTGTAAAGATCCATGAAAAATCCTTTGAGATTTTCAATGAAATTGAATTAGATGTACAGATTGGAGTAAAACTAATAGTTTTATAATACTATATAGTACTGTCACTTCTATTTATAAACATAGTGCCTCTATTCATGCATTTTTTCACGCACTTCAAAAAAGTTTTGTATTTTTGTCCATTAAACTTCTTGTGCTACTTTTTTAGATTTAATCTCAGATGACATACATATTGTTGCTATTTTGAATAAGATTTTACTTTATGTGTGCAGATATAGACATAGAAATAGACATACAAACATAGATATAGATTGCGTGTGTGTGTGTGCATGTATGTGTCCAGCAGTCATGCTGAGTTCTCTTCTTTGTCTATGTATGTACAATCTTGTCCTCTGTGCGCACACACACACATCAAAAAAAAAAAACAACTTCTATGCCTTTTTTCCATCTTATGCCTCTTATTTTATTTTATTATATTTTATTTTATTATATTTTAATTTTATTTATTTTTGGCATTACCAAATTGGCTAGGACTTCCAGTACTTAAGTAATAGCAGGCAGCCTTGTGTTTCAGTGATTTCAGTGGGAATATTTCAAAAGCTTCATACATTAACATTTTTTATAGTTTTTTTGTTGTTGTTGTTTACATAAGACATACCTTTTACCTATAAGGGAGTTCCATCCTATCTGTAATTTGCTAAGTTATATTTAAAATCATAAATAGTTGTTGAATTCTATGTTGTTTCTACCTGTCCTAAGTCTATTTTTCTCATATACTTTGTTGTTTGGGTAAAGTATATTAATAAGTGTACTTGTGTTAAAATCCCACTGCATTCTTGGGATAAGCTTTTTTTTTTAATTTTGATGAATTTGTTGCATTTATTATAATGCATTTTATATGCATTACTAGGGAAGGATCTGTTTATATTCCATTTAGATGTTAACCATTTTATACAATAATGAGATTGGTTTATAATTTTTATTTTATTTTATTGTTCTTCCCTATTTTGGCATTGATACTGTACTAGCTTCATAAAACAAACACAGTAGTTTTCACTACTTCTTCTATTTTTAACACAGTTTGCATAACTTATGAATCATATGAACTGTATAGTGAGATATACCTCATTTAAAAGAATACCTGAGCCATATATAAAAGACTTTACCTTTTAAATGCCAGAGTGAGAAATTACGAGATTTAATTCCTCCCTACTTCTCTTCAGATTACTTGTAAACTGAAAGCTACTCAAGAATAGGTTTTGTGTAATTCATCATTTTTTTCCAATACCTAGAAGGCATTATGTATTCAAAAAATAGTTTTGATAAATAAATGAAAAACACTAAGTGTCATCTATTAGAAGTAATGGGACTTACTTTGCAAGAATATTGAGAATATTAAATGTGTGATTATGTGTAAAGCATCTACATAGTACCTGGAATGTGTGTTTATATTCAGGACCAACTCCTTGTTGCATAAAAGATACTGAGCATTTAAGCTCTAGAACAAGTTTTTTCACACTTTTATGTGCTTAAGGACCATGTGAGGAGATCGCCTTCAATGAATATTCCCAAACAAACCAATTCAAGTGAATAGCCCAGAAATCTCTTAAACAAGCATAATAGGTGATCTAGATGCATAAAGAACATGGACTATACTTTAGAAAATACAGCCATAGAAAAACATTGTTAACTAGAGTGAATTGTTTACAGTTCAAGCAGTTGACACTTGACATGATTTTAAAAGCAATAGCATTTAGAAATTTTAAAAGCATAATATTTAAAAAGCATATTGCAGTATGTGTTCTTAAGTAGATAAGAACCCCGTGGAGCTCGACGAAGAGTTACTGAATTATTCCTGTTGGTGTGTGACCATCTGGTAATGGGGTTTAAGAACTAGTCTTCTCTCCATTAAATAATAATGCATTATCATTACATTCATCCTCCTTTCCTCCTACACCACCTACACCTGAAGGGGTAATCACTTTTCTCATAGCTACGGTACACAAAACGCTCTTCAGAACGTGGTTTAGAAAATTCATAAGAAGGGACTTGCCCTCTTCTCATGTCTACCATTTACACCTAAAATAAGAGCTTGTGAAGTTGTAGAATATGTGAGCTTCATGCAGAGTACAGTCTGAAGCTTAGTATTCACTTTCTGAAGTCCAAAAATGCTTTTCCTTCAAAGAGCTCCAGGCACTGAACAATTTGCTTTCAGAGTGTAGAAATCACTTTTCCAATGAAGATTTCTAAATGCCCTTTGAGTATGTGAGAGTGGGAGCTCAGAGAATAAGGAAGAGTGAGAATATGCTGGGGAATGGAAAGAAGGTAGAGAAAGAAAACAATTACAGTTGCAAATGACTGAAAGCATTATGAATTGCCTAGTGACTTCATTTGGGGGTTATGGGAGCTTTGGTAATGGTGGTGCTGAAAGTAGAAGGATACCTGGTACCATGAGACTTTTCAGACCCGTAACTTATACTTAGCTGTGCTGCTTTCCTTAACACCACTCTGGTGGTCTTTTCTCTGTCTTCTCCCCAGTTATTAATATCAAATTTCTCACATCTGGACACAAGCTAGGAATCTTTGTTTGCAAAGCCCTCTATTAAGGTGAAACTTCTAGTTCCAATGAAATAGAAAATAAATAGATGTATCTATTCTGCATACGTTATAAACCTGACAGATGAATAGTGCACTTCTTGTGCAGTAGCTCAAAAGTGGGCTTTTCAGGTAAACTCAAGTCACTTCCTTAAATTTGGGGGTCATTTCAGTCTTACAAGCTATGCTTTACTTTAGGAATCACAGGTATTGTTGAGGTTTGTAAAAATTAACTCTGATGAGATTGGGAAAATACTATTAGTTTTTATATAACCGTTCTTTACTACAACTTTCACCTTCTGACTTAAAACATATGCTCCTTTTGAAAATGTTCATTAACCTTTCACATGATGTATAACTAGCTTTATCACAGTAGATAAAAAAAAAAATCCCACTTAGAGTTTTGAAAGAGAGACCTAGTGGGAAATACACAAATGGTAAACTCTACCGAAGGACACAAAAAGGCCCATAAAACATCAGAAGGGTTTTAGAGGTCTGTGGATTTTAATTGCTGTGTGCCATTGGGCCTCTACAAAGCAATCAAGCAGGCAATCTCCAAAGACAGTCCTGCCATAATACATTTAACAATAGAGTTCTCACCCCATCGGCAGACTAGGGTTTATGAAGGTCCCAATAGCAATTAATGACCTTGTATGCTGAGAGAGAAAGAGAGAGACAGAGAGAGTTAAACTGGCTCTCTTTTTGATGCATAATATAAGTATAGAAATGATAATTTTCAAGAGGAGGGAAGTAAAAGTTAGAGTAAGGGATATAATAACCTTTGTAAGTGCTCTTTATATTTTCTTTCTTTCACCTTCCCCCAAAGGTAGAGAGAATTATTGAAAATAAGGGTTGCCACCCAAATGGGTTGTTACTTAAAAGATGGTTTTACTTTGTGTGTATAGTGGGGTGGGGAGAGTAAAATTGATAGATTTATTTGCTGTTGACCATAACACAATATTTCAGTTATTTGAATATAAAAGGATAATAATTGTAAACATTAAGATGTTCCTAATATCCATTATACATTGATCCCAACTCACTGAAACTAGCTAATATTCTTTATACTACATTGCATACCTGCTATGTATCATGCACTGCACATTATTTTATTTAATCCTAAAATGTAAGTGTTATATTCTTTAACTGATGGAGTAGAGCAGGTAGAAAGATGGCTCAAGGCCAGACTTCTAATAAGTGACTACACTGGGATTCAAATCTAAGACCCTGAAATCAATGTCTTTCTACTACTTATTTACCACTGGAGTCAGTAATACATAGCTGTGTTGTGGGAAGTCTCCTGCTTTTCAACAAATTCCTCCCAACTCTGGCCTAGGTTTCTGGAAGAATTGGAGAGTATTTAGATATGATAGATATTTCCTTCCTATCTGCCTTGAAATGCCTACTAAGCAGAGACTTGGTACTATATTTGGAGAATCTTCCCTACAAGTCAGCAGAGACTGTAAATAGTCTGAAAGCCTTCTGCCCAATATCCCGGTGCCTTATATTGACTAGACCTATTGGCCTCCAGAGAACGTTGTTCAGTAGTGTCCTCATTTAATTTCCATTATCTGTAACCATTTTGCCACACTGGCACTTTGATTCAGTTACCCCAGGGTAGAGTTTCTGTCTGTTACCTCCTATAGTGGGCACTGGGATAGGGCAGGTCTGAATCAAAGTTCCAAACCAAAAAAAAAAACAACTTGTGAATTCCTTCAAATTGTTAAAATTTAGAACTTTCCCCCATCCCTTGCTTTTTGGGGTTGGACTTTGGTTTACTCTATACACATTTAATATTGAATTCAGAGTACAGTCTTTCACCCCCTATCCACAAGCCTGGGCTTAATGGAAGATAAAGGCTATCTCAGTTTGTCTCAGACATTACTTTTAGTAATAGTCATCATTTAATTCTCCCTTTTTTCCTCCAATATAACTTATGTCAACTAGAGAACAATTTGTGTTGAAGGGGTAATATTATGACAATGCAAATACTTCCTTTAAAACTAACCAAGAAAAAATGTTTTATAAAGGATATTATTCTCACATAAAACATTATTTACCCTCTATTTTTTGTGTAATTGTTGTCTTAGTCCCACAGAATGGCTCTCACATGAAGAGGGAGAAACTCGGATAATAGCAATAATAATAGCCCTCTTTTATTTAGTACCTGATAGGAATAAGGCTCTTTACAAGAAGGCTTTTATTTTTACTTAACCAGTGTTTAAAGAGAACTTTATAGTTTCCAAAGGTAATTTCACAGAAACAACATCATAACTATATATATATTTTTGTTGTTGTTGTTGTTTTCGTTGTACGCGGGCCTCTCACTGTTGTGGC
>NW_006787393.1:0-407 GCF_000442215.2 Lipotes vexillifer
CCCGTGTCCCCTGCATCGGCAGGCGGACTCTCAACCACTGTGCCACCAGGGAAGCCCTCCTAGGCATGTTTTGATGCAACATTGTTCAGTGGAAATAACAAAATTTTGAGTCACCGAAGCTAGATTTAGATCCTGGCACCACCACTTCTTAGCTCGAGTAACCTTGGTCAAGAGAGTTAACCTCAGTTTCCGTGTCTGTAAAATGGCAGAATAATTTCTAACTTGCTGGATTGTTGAGAGAATTAAAGGATATCTATCTATATCTGTATCTGTATATCTATATTTATATCTATATCTATAAATATCTAGTGCCTAACTCACTGCCTAGAATATAAGAAGGCACAGGGATAAATGGAGCTGCAGCTGGTACTTCCACTGCTACTAACTGTCTGTCTTATGCTCACTCT
>NW_006787394.1:0-830 GCF_000442215.2 Lipotes vexillifer
TAACTGTAACCCTAACGCTTACCCTTATCCTTACCCCAAACCGTGCCCTAATCGTAACCCGTATGCTCACACTAATAGGTGCCCTAACTCAAACACTAACCCTAAACCGTTGTGGTACCCTAAACTGTACCCTACACTGTCCCCATTTCCTAACCCTAACCCTAACCCTAACCCCTACCCTTAGCCTTACTCTGAACTGTGCCCTAATCTTAACCCCTAGGCTAACACTAACCCGTGCCCTAACACGTATGCTAACCCTCAACCGTTGTCGTACCCTAACCTGTACCCTAAACCTTATCCGTTCCCTAACCCTAACCCTAACCCTAATCCTAACGCTAACCCTTACCATTAACCTTACCCTAAAACGTCCCCTAATCCTAACCCGTACGCTAACACTAAACCATGCCCTAACAGGTAAGCTAAACCTAAAGCATTGTCTTACCTTAAACTGTATCCTAAACCGTCCCCGTTACATAACCCTAAACCTAACCCTAACCTTAACCCTTACCCGAAGCCTTACCCCAACACGTGCCCTAATCCTAACCCGTACACTAACACTAACCCATGCCCTAACACGTACGCTAAACCAAAACAATTGTCGTACCCTCACCTTTATCCTAAACCGTCCCCGTCACCTAACCCTAACCCTGACCCTAACACTACCACTTACCCTAAACCGTGCCCTAATCCTAACCCATATGCTAACACTAACTTGTACCCTAACACATAAGCTAATGCTAAACTGCTGTCGTACGCTAACCTATATGCTAAACCGTTTCCGTTCCCTAACCCTAACCCTAACCCTTACCCGAAGCCTTACTCTATCCCAT
>NW_006787395.1:0-13847 GCF_000442215.2 Lipotes vexillifer
TTTTTTTTTTTCTGGAGAGTCAGTTGTTAAGCATTTGTCACCACAAAGCTGGATATCTACCTCATATTGCATGAAAAGAGAAAATTCTCATTTAATTAGATTCAGTGCATGTGTGTGTGTGTGTGTGTGTGTGTGTGTGTGTGTGTGGCTTATCAATTTATACCACAGACAAGGCAAAAATAAGTTGTAATTGAATTTCAGTAACTCTGCCCTTCTAAGAATAATAGTTATCCAGAAGTCTCTGCACTGATACTGACAGTAGATTGATGTAGATTGCCAGAAAACTCACTCTTCAAGTCCACTCACGTAGAGGACAATGGCAGCTCCAGAGTTGAGAACCGTACCAGCTAATGTATAGCACCAGCTCAGGTATGGCTCAATATTGCTTAGTCATTGCATTTAATAGAGACCAAATTTTTAGAAGATTGAAAAACTCTGTCTCACTGTTTTCACAAAAATGAAGGAATCATTGTTATGTCAGGCCAAGAAAAGGGAGAAAGGAATACATCAGTTATTCTCTACCATAGCCTGATCACATCAACATAACAATTGTGCCAGGAATTATGTGCTCCTTTTATCCTTTTTTTGGAAAACAGAAATATAGTTGACATACAATATTATGTTAGTTTCAGGTGTACCACATAGTGTTTCGATACTTGCATACATTATGAAATAATCACCACAATAATTCTAGTAAACATCTGTCCCCATACAAAGTTTCTACAACATTATTGACTATATTCCTTATGCTGTATATTACATCTCTGTGGCTTATTTATTTTATAACTGGAGGTTTGTACTTCTTAATACCCTTCAACTATTTCACTCAAACCCTCATCTTACTCCCCTCTGGCAACCAGTTGTTTGTTCTCTCTATCTATGACACTGTTTTGCTTGTTTTGTTTTTTACATTCCACACATAAGTGAGATCACACAGTATTTGTCTTTCTTTGTCTGACTTATTTCACTTAGCATGATACATTCCAGATCCATCCGTGTTGTTGCAGATGACAAGATTTCTTTTGTTTAATAGCTGAGTAATAGTACATTGTATATATACACCGCATCTTTATCCATTTATATGTCTATGGATGGACACAAATTAGAAAACTCTTTTGTTGAGAAGCCTCCAGCACTCGCTCACATGGAGGTAGCAGCTCTTGCTATGAATGGGCTCCTACAATAGACTTCATCTTCCATTTAGAGACATATGACATTACTTTATCATGTAAACTGCTTATTTAATTCTGTTTTCCCTCAAGACCACAAACAGCATTACAGTCCCTTTTATCAACTTCACTATCTACAATACTTAGCATAAAACCTTGAACATAAAATGGTTAATGAATACCTGCTGAATAAAAATGACTTAATTTTTAAGAACTAAACTGGGATTATGCTACCTAGAGTGAGTGAGGAGCTAGAATCTTAGAGTTGAGTTAGTGAAATTTTAAGACAAAGGTTATATGTGGGTTCCTTAGTTACAGCATGCGGGCTCCTCTGTTGTGGCAGGCGGGCTCCTTAGTTGCCCATGTGCCTCAACTAAGAAGTCGGAGAGCTGCAGCTAAGGAGCCCACTTGCTGCAACTAAGAGATGGCACAACTAAATAAATAAATAAATAAATGTTAAAAGAAAGGGTATATGTGTATCTTGCTCCTTCCACAACTATTTATGTTATTTTTAATTATTGCTATTCTATTTGTTTCACTACATCCAACTTACTCATTACATAATCCCAGTACTTGTGGTAAATATTATTCGCATACTGATTGAAAAGAGCAAAATTTGTACAAAGGACACCACAATGTTTTCCCAAAATTCTTCCTTTATATTAAAAAGAATCATCTAACTTGTAATGTTTTGCATTTAGAAAACACTTCTCCTTGTAACTTAGGAAGAATTCAGACGTATTTTCCTAGCAAACACAGAAAAGCACAGATATCTTTATTGTCCACCAATAAATTTTGAGGTATTTGTAAGCCATGGTCCAGCAGCTTTAGTCAGTAAATGTAAAATGAAGGATAAGATGTTTACCTAAGCCAGATGCAAAATACAATATGTGGATAGAAATGACCTGTAATATTTCACAGATGGCTGTGTACATTACATCCAAAATGCTTCCCAGCAGCCAGGACGCTCAACACTCTGGCTCTGTTGCCTGCCTAGGGATCTTTGGGAGCCAGGGGCAGATGCTGTGTTTGTCACCTTCACAGCTGTTTGCTTTCTCTCCATGACTCACTACATTAGCTCCCTAAGGAAAAGTCAGAAGGGTAAAGCTTCCCAGTACATGAGATCCAGCACTTGTGAAGCTCCCAACTGCCTCTGCTCTTACAGCTGAAATTTTCCTGAAGAAGGGAATCCATCAAGAGGATAATAACCGTGTTATTAATAGTGTTGCACAAAGCTATGAATTGGCAGGTTATGCTGACATTTCAAAAAAACCTCAATCTGTCATTGCCTGGGAGAATCAAATATATGACCTCTTCCCTCTGTGGCTGCACACAATTTTAAATGATGCTCAGATGAAACTCACAACTAAATGCATCTGTATCTTTATCAAGCATTCTTACCCTCTGGAAATGTTTACAAAATGTTTTGGTAATGAGCTGATTTTTCGTTGTTGCTCTTGCATGCATGCTTTTCAAATATAGCAATCAATTTATAGAAATTAGCTTATGTTAGAAATAGAGTTCTTATCCTACTTGGCACTAGCCCCCAAACTTTTTTACATCATCTAGAAAATGTATTAAATTACTGGTATCATTGTACCCCTCCCACTTCAAATGCTTGTTGACTTTCACGGCACTCTATAATTTTCTTTGGAATTTATTGTCCCCACTAAGAACATAAGTTTCATGAGACACATATCTATTTTGATTAATTTATTTGTAATGTGCTATCTAGCATAATGTATGTGCTGAATAACTAATCTGGGGTGATTGGATGCATGTTAGAACAACTGAATCTTCAAAGGAATACATATTCCCAATTTCTTTCAATCGATGTTTTCACAAGCAGAGAAACAGAAGTAATCTCCAAAATAGCCTTGTTTTTCGATTTGGAGACATGAAATATGATGATCTTGTTTTAGAATGTGTCTAAATGTTGTCTCATCAGTTAGTATGAATGTAAAGATCAAAGGAAATCATGTTCTCAAACTTCAATTTAAAAAGGTGAGATTATTAAAAATAAACAGGCATTGAGTCAAAGATTCTTTTTAAACACATTTACATAGTATGAACATAAAAGATTTGAATAAACCTTGAGTTTTTACTTTATTTGAAAGGAGAGAGAGAGAATATGGCTTTCCGAGGGCAGCATTATTTACCTTTATAGTAAAGATATGTTTCTCAGTAGTCCAAGAGACATAAAATTGCAGGCTTCAGCTCTGTTGTAGGTGGGAGGACTGTGGGGAATCTCTGTGTCTCCTTAGTGTTGGATGAGGTGACCCGTAGTGGATTGGCCTGAAGGGACTAAAGTTGGTATCTGTATCTGTTTCTTTTTTCCTTTATTTTGCCTTGATCTTCAGTCTAAAGCAACCAGACTCTGTCAAAAGATTCTGGGCCATCTCCCTCTGTAAATAAAATTGACTAAATAAAAGTTTCATCTTAAATGTTATTCTTTCCCAATCTAATTATGTTTTCACTCAAGGATCTTTCCAATTTGTCTGTCCATACTTCTACAAATTCTCCTCTCTCCTTTCTGTTTTTTTGTTTTTTTTTTCCTCTCTGGTTTTTATGCCCCCATCTTGCTCCTTCAATCATTTTGCCAATTTGATGCAACAGGCTGTATTTTTGTAGTTGTTTTAGTTTGTTTACATAATGAGGAGGCAGCTCTTAGGTATGGGATTCAAAGCCCCACCATCCCCTTAAGTAGTTCCTACATCACACACCCTCAAGTATGCGTCTTTTCCTATTCACACATAACATGTTCTCTCCCGTCTGGGTGATCCCAGGAATACCTGTCCCTCTTGAATAGAGGGCTTCCAAATGACTCTTACTCAAGTAGATAGATCACTGTCTATATATGCTTCTCTCTAAGAGTATCTATACTATCCTTATCCATTATTTGGGTCCCCTTGCACATCTCAAAATTCTATGCATCCATTAGATAGATTAACTTTGCAAATAACTGGCAATGGCTCTGGTAGGAGCCTAACTATAGAAAGATGTAAAAAGTGGTGAACTTTTAGGCCATTATTTAGGGATCCATGGAGAAGAGTCTAATGAAATTAGGTTCAATCAGAAACAAGTATAGCTGAAAGGCACACTGCAGGATACCACCAATGGGGGTGGGCAGTTCCCAAACACATCATCATTATGGGATCGCTTGCAGCATTTCATAATGAGTCCTTTGCTTTTACCTTAATGAAAACAGGTCATGTAGATAATGTTGCTAATGATCTCTTTCCCCAACAAACAAATTTAAATCTATTCCCAAAATACGACCATTCATAACTTAAAAATAAGATCAGAAAAGTAGGAATAATAAAATGGAGGGCTAACAGATACTACAAAAAATGATAAATTATGACTAATATATATTATGTATTATAAATAATATGCATAATATATAAAACACATGTTAAGAATTTTAACTCTACATTGAGGGAACCAGGAAAATTTTACAATAGATTCAAAGGAGAAGTAAAAGTGGGACAGAGAGAGAGAAGATGAACAAATAGGAAAGTGACAGAGAGTAAAGGAAACGCATTTATAGGTAGACTCAAAACTGAATTTTTCAGCGAGGAGCAGAGGATTTGGAGGAGACCCAAACCCTGGATGGGGAGTTAACAGAACTTCTAAAGAACAGAATTGATTTGTGCATCCATAGGCAAGAATTATTTTGCATTACTGTCAGTTACCTAAAACTTACAAAATTATTAAATAGCTCAAAGGTAATGAAGAGCAACCTGAAAATGTATGCTTTAAATGATGCATAATTTTCCGTTGGAGACACCTAGTAATGTTTTCAGTTTATCCCAAACTTCTTGGCATAAATAAGAATATTATAATTTAATAAACACATTTGAGAGAGCAAAGACTTTTACAGCTCTAACTGAACTACACTGAATGATGTCCCTGCTAATTGCTTAACAATGCACTGATTATATTGGAACTAGCTTCAGCTTGCTCATTTTGAACAAAGGCTGTACAGCAAACTGCTTGAAAACATCATCCACCCTCAACCCTGCTTAAAGAGATCATAGCAAACAGTGCATGACAATATTTTAAATACAACTAGGTGAATACATATGTAAATGTATAAAGTTATTATGCCTCAGAAAGCAGGTGAAGGCATATAAAACGCATTGTTTTCCTTGTTTTTGTTTTAAGGAGTGGGAACACACGCTCATAGCACAAAGCAAGGCACCTCAGAGGCTCACCTGCAATTACACATAAAGCTGAGGAGCTGGGATGTGGGACCGTCAGGGGATGCTCCCCAGACAGCCTTTCCAGACTCCCTGGGGCCCAGTCAGAAAACACACTTCTCACTTCTCCCTGCCTCCACATTGCAAATCTCTGCCACAAACCCCCATCATTAGTTGGAAAGGCATCGTCACCCTGTTACCATAATTGTTAACAATATGAGTGAAGCTTGAGAATCATGGTGCAAGAAAACATTCCATTAAAACCAGAAACAGACATAAAAAAATCCATTATCATCATTAATTATCATCTCACAACACTTTTAAGATGTTAAAGCAATGCAAGCAACAAGAATAAAAAATTGCCCAAACTCATTAATAAACCAAAGATTTAAATCAAAGTATGATGTCATCATTTGTCTATCAAGTCAGCAGAGATTCTTGTTTGTTTATATGTATATATTTTAGATTACTTTAATGAAACTATATAGTATTTCTAAAGTGGTAATTTTCAGACATAGGGAATTCTGTTATTCTGATCCACTTGTGTGAATTGTTTTCTTCTTAAAAATGTATCTTGCCTTCTATCTCTTCATTTCACTTTCAGGAATATTGAAGAAGGATATTTAATCAGTGATAAAATATTAATATATAAGAATATCCATTACAAAATCATTTATAGCAGTTAAAAAGCAGAAACTATCACATGTTCCAGAATATTTCATTAGATGAAAAAGCCGATAAAAATTGTGATTAAAAAATACTAAAAAATGGGGCTTCCTTGGTGGCACAGTGGTTGAGAGTCCACCTGCCGATGCAGGGGACACAGGTTCGTGCCCCGGTCTGGGAAGATCCCACATACCGCGGAGCGGCTGATCCCGTGAGCCATGGCCGCTGAGCCTGCGCGTCCGGAGCCTGTGCTCTGCAACGGGAGAGGCCAAAACAGTGAGAGGCCCGCGTACAGCCAAAAAAAAAAAAAAAAAAATTAAAATTATGGGAAATGTTCATGGTACTGTGTTAAAGAAAAAAAAAAATCAGCTTCACAGTATGATTCCAAAAATGCATTACTGAGGAGAAGATGAGGCCTACAGTTCCCTAAACCCACTCCCCACGTGGGCTAGAGTTGGACTCTCCACAAGAGGTGAGCTGTCCAGAGTTTCCTGACAACCAGGTGGCTTGCAGGTCGACTCTGGAGAGACACCTGCTTTGCTGATGCAGGCGGAGGAGTCTGGTGCTGGCCTCCTGACTTGCCGTTCTGCAGCCCTTTCCCACGGTTACACACGTCTTTTTAGTCCTTTTATTAAAACCTTGGTTCCTGATACACATAAGGAGGCCTCTATCGTACTGTTCAAATTCTGACTCATAATATCAGGATTGCAAAGGTAATGATACTTAAGTTTGGGCATTCAAGAAAAAATGCTTCTCTTGGATTCTCAAGACACCCAGTCATTTATTACAAATAACCCTGAAGAATTTCAGGGCACATTTAGACTTTTCTAGGCATAGTTCTTCAGCATTGACTGAATTTAATTCAGAATTTCTCCTAATTCAAACATTCTGTCCATTCTAATTTCAACAACCTCCTAAACTGGATGTTTTGGATGATCTTGTCCATTTACAGCAATTCTCTATCCTTTATGTTTTATTCCCTTCCTTTTCCTCATGGTAGATAAATATGTGCAGAACAGAGACACACTTTGTCCTCATGGAAAAGCAGGAACAAAGGGATCTCCGCTGTCTTTGTTACTAGCATTGATTGGACGTTTTGGTGAGATGCTCTGTTGGTGACTGTATGGGGAAAAAGCCACTTTCCTACAGTGTTGGAGACGGTTTGTTGAAAACTTTTTGCAGGTAATTTGGTAATATCTTTAAATTATAAATGCATATGTCCTTTGTCTCATCAATTCCACTTCCAGAATTTTATCCTACAGTTATACAGTATTGGCAAATATCATATGAACAAATTATCCCATTCATCATTATTTTAATAAAAGAAATATTTTAGAAACCATATAAAAGCATATCATAAAAAAAGAAAATTGCATGTTTCAAGTAACTCTGGGAGAGATAATAAGTAACATACAATGCTGGTTGCACCTGGGGAGGGGCATTGCAAGATGGGATACAGAGTCAGGAAGGGGAATTTTATTGTAAGACCTTTCTATCTTTTGAATTTTGAATTATAGAAATTTATTTCCCTGCCAAAATAGATTAATTAAAATTTATAAAGTTAAAAATAAAATTTCTCCCCAGTGTTTTCCCCATAGAAGGGTCTTGTGGTAACAAGAAAACAAAAGGAAAAAAATTGATTCCTCACCCCCTTCTTTCATGTTTCTTTAAACAATCTTGCAGGATAAAAGACACTGGAATTTCCATATTGGCCAGCAGCTATCTTTTAGGAAGCTGGTGGATCTATTTCAGGCTTTGGAATGCTTTTTCTGTAAAGGGCCAGAAAACAAATATTTTAGGCTTTAAGGGCTATGAGTTTCCTTTCACAATGACCCAAGCTGGGCCACTGCAGCATTAAAGCAGCAAGGGGTGAGGGGTAAGGTTGTAGCTGTGTCCCAGGGACTGTTTTACTTATTTTTTCCTTACAAAAGTCAGCAGGCCAGATTTTATCCACAGGATTGCACTTGTTGACTCAAAAAAGTGCACAACCTAAAGGTTGAGAATTATGTTTTATTTGGTGAACAAAACTGAGGACTTGAGGCCGGGACGCAGCATCTCAGATTGCTCTGAGGGACTGCTCTGAAGAGGTAAGGGGGAACCAGGATATTTAAAGAGTTTTTGCAACAAAGACCAGGTAGTTGGAGCTTCAAAAGATTACTATTAATTAAAAAAAAAAAAAAAAAGATATCTCTAGTTAATGAATTTAGCACCTTTCTACATATAGGAAGATGCAGGAGTCTGGGCTCATTGAAATCATTCCTTGGATCTGCATCTTAATTCTCTAGGTCCAGTATCCTATGTTTCTCCATCCTGAATGCCCTCAGGGTGTACACTGCAGGGGCTGAGGGCTTGATGGATGCAGCATCATTTGTTTACTGATACGGCAGGTGATGGTTTTCCTTCACACATGCCAGTTACTATTCTTGGTTGTTAATCTGTGAAATGGGAAAAGAAAGGAATTTAGGAAGGTTTCTATATCAACAGTCTAGTTTTTAGCATTATTACCTTATGTAAATTTATAATTTGAATGTTAGAAGCTAAATATTTACTCTTTCTATTTGAATTCGTACATCAATAATTCTAAACTTTCCTGAAGGAAATGGATGCTTCTAGCCAAACAAGGGGAAATAAATAAGGAAAAGCAAAACAGAACAGCTCTTTTACCCATTTTGAACTGTAATCTTATACTTAAGAGCTTTATTGATATAATTTACATACCATAAATTCACTCATTTGAAGTGTACAAATGACTTAAGTTTAGTACATTTATGTACAATCAATTTTAGAACATTTTCATCATCTCAAAAGAACCCTGGGACACATTGGCAACTACTTCCTGTAGCCAATCCTATACCAGGCAACCACTAATCACTTCTGTCTCTGTAGTTTTTTGGTTTGTTTTGTTTATTGGAGTATAATTGCTTTACAATTGTGTGTTAGTTTCTGCTGTATAACAAAGTGAATCAGCCATACATATACATATATCCCCATATCTCCTCCCTCTTGCGTCTCCCTCCCACCTTCCCTATCCCACCCTTCTAGGTAGTTACAAAACACGGAGCTGATCTCCCTGTGCTATGCGGCTCAGCTCTCTGTTTTTCTTTTTGTTTGTTTGTTTTTTTGTGGTACACGGGCCTCTCACTGTTGTGGCCTCTCCCGATGCAGAGCACAGGCTCCGGACGCGCAGGCTCAGCGGCCATGGCTCACGGGCCCAGCTGCTCCGCGGCATGTGGCATCTTCCAGGACTGGGGCACGAACCTGTGTCCCCTGCATCAGCAAGTGGACTCTCAACCACTGCACCACCAGGGAAGCCCTGATCCTATTTTTAAAAACTATACCTTAACCCCAAATTTTAAACTGTGAAGAGCCTTTTATAATATCTTTCTCCTTTAAGATATTTTTAACTCACTGTAACTTTAAAAAATGCTGTCTTCCCTAACGGAACATTTTGCAAAACTGCTTAGGTCATGAGAAATAAGGAGAGACTAAGAGATTGTCCCCGGTAGGGGGCTTCTAACGAGAGATGATGATTTAATGCAACAAGGTACATTGGATTGGATCCTGAAAGAGAAAAGACATTGATGGAAATGCTGATGAAATCCAAATAAAGTCTGAGCTACGTTTTCATTATACCAATGTTATTTTCTTAATTTTGATCAATATACCATGGTTATGGAAGATGTTAACATTAAGGGTGGATGCTGAGTAAAGGTAAATGGAAACTCTTCTATAAATCTAAAAATAAAAAGTTAAATAATTTGGGGGTTACCATTTTTGCTTCAAAGTTATGGGCCTCCACCATAGGCCAGATTATAGGGCTGGAAACCGAGCAAGCCACACTGGACTAAGAAAGACACAGTGGGCAAGCACCCAGAGGCCTGGGTCAGGAAAGTGAAATGAGCACCAGAGTCTACTCGGGAAGCAGAATTATTGCTGTGAGAGGTCACCAACCAGGAGGCAAAACTAGGGACCTCTAGCAGGAGTACATTTGGGAGAATCTGGACTCAAAGCCTTAGGAACAACTATCAGACCTGACATAAGAAATAGAACTTAAAAGCAGACTATTTGGAGCAATTTCCCTAGATAAGGTTTGTTTACCTCAGTGTTCCTGGAGGAGGAGTGAAGTTCTGATTCTTGAGGATGCATGGACCCACCTTAAAGGCATAGCTACCTGCATTTCCCCACCGTGCATTCTTTCCTTATTCCTTTACTGCACCGTAAGTCTCCTACACATGAACCTTCAAGCTGAGAACTTTCAAAGATGCAAACGTGCATTCACACATCTGATCACATAAGTTATTTCATGTCTGGCATACATTGTCACGTGCGTGCATCCTCTACAAGTGGTTGTGCTTTTGTGTACTTTACCGTACGGTACTGTATAGAGTACAGTAGCACAGTGCCTTTATTTCAAGCCCAGGATTTCTGGAAGCAAACATGAAAGCAGCGGTGATGTAGCTGGTACTGTTAAGAAGTGCGAAGCGATAACTATGGAAATAAAAGTGAAAATAATTGAGAGTGCAGTGAGGTGAAAGGATGACAGACCTCGCTCAATTCTTATAACCTTGAACTCCTTGCTGGGCAACATGAGGAGGTTACTAATGAAGACCTAATGGAATTGGAGGTCCAGAGAAAGGATTAAGAGAGACAAGAGGGAGAAGTAACTGAAGAACTGAAGAGATTCACGATGAAGGAAATGGCAGGGGATTTTCTTTATCTGAGGAGGTACTGTTAGTTTCTGAGGCACAGGACCTGAATGTGGAATGGTAAACGGAAGTTGCAGCAGCCATTCAGAAGGCAATCCAGTGCTACCGTGTCATCTATTATGATAAAAAAAGAGCTACTACCCAGACATCACTGGATCATTCTTTCAAGAGGGTAGATAGAATTGAATCCAGCAAGGAACCAGAACCTGTGCCATCAATGTCAGGCATGAGTGAAATTGCAGCTTGCCCTCCATCTCCTGTTGCTGATGACCCTTCAACTCTACCATCTCCCACCTCCTCTCCCTCCTCCAGTCAGTAACTCTTCTTGCCTTTTCACTTGATGCCAGCCCCTGTGTGCCAGCTGTTGTACTGTACTACTGTACTTTTCAAGGAATTGTACTGTAAGACTAAAAATGTTTTCTTTATTTTTTGTGCTTGTTTTTTTATGTATTATTTGTGTGAAAAGTATTATAAACCTATTACAGTACAGTACTATATAGCTGATTGTGTTAGTTGGGTACCTAGGCTAACTTTGTTGGACTTACTAAATTGGACTTACAAACGCAATCTTGGAGCAGGACTCGTTTGTTTATAGGGAACTTACTGTATATTTTATAATTAGACCATCTGATGCATATCTCTGTTCCAAGGACACTTAAGGTTGATCCTGCATGAATTTAAAGACAAAATGCAAAGAGCAATGAACTTTACTGTTGAGCTGTCTGGGGCTGATCCTGTTAGGCTGGGCCCCTCTCCATGTTCACTCATATTTATCATCTAATGTTAGTACAGTGTTACTGCCGAGAACACGTGGGTAAGGAGAGACAGAAATTCAAGGGAAGCACAGCAATATTCTATAAAAAAGATTACTGAATTAAATTAAATTGCACCTTCCAAAATAATGCATTCCAAACATTGTACTATATTGCTCCACATATTCTTTTTGAAAGTTTAATTTAAATGTTTAATTTATTATAGCATAAGATAGTGAGCCAGTGATGTGAGCTATTTTCATAATTATTATTTTCCAAAATCAAGAAATGTTGAGGGTTATAATTGCTTAAGTGATTTTTATTACTTTTGCTATTCATATAATAATTTTGCAATCTCTTAGAGAAATGTCATGTATTTAGCTAGGAACATCACCATTTAAGTTCATGTGAAAGAAACCATTTTTGATATGAAAAATTATTGCAGTTTTCTAAAGTATAATAATTCTATTTTTTAGAACTTCTATTTTTCTAGAAAGTTGCAAAGGAGGGATATAAAATTTGCCTCCGAAAAGATTTTTCTCCTTTCTGAAAAAAATACAGCCACAAAACTGTGCCTGTTTATGACATAAGTAATATTAAGATTTGCTATGTAGTCTCTGGTGGAATGACAGAGTTTGCTAATAAAAACATACAAGTGCTTCCCTGGTGGCACAGTGGTTGAGAGTCCACCTGCCAATGCAGGGGACATGGGTTCGTGCCCCGGTCCAGGAATATCCCACATGCCGCGGAGAGGCTGGGCCTGTGAGCCATGGCCGCTGAGCCTGCGTGTCTGGAGCCTGTGCTCCGCAACAGGAGAGGCCACAACAGTGAGGGGCCCACGTACTGCAAAAAAATAAACAAACAAACAAACAAACAAAAAAGCATACAAGACATCATTAGCCTATCACTTGAGTTACAAAACTAAAAATAATAACCAAGTAAACCAATTCTGAGTTAATACCATAATCAAAAAGTAAGGTGAGATTTTTGTGCTGTTTTTGCTTATTTCAATGCAATTATTTCCAAACATTAAATATTTGAGCAATATTTGGTCCTAGCAAACATGTAAAATCCAATAAAAATTCAAAATAAAATTTTAGACTTGAATGTTAAATTTTCTTTAAGAAATATTGTTATTCATTCTTTGTTCATAGCTATAAATAATCTCTGGAGCCTTACTCTGACTATATTGACTTTTTAAAGTATTTTTTTCCTGATCACAAGATATATTATTTCTTTTTATATTCTTCCTCAATGAGCTAATTTAATTCTATGTCTTGGACTATCCATTTGTCCCCTGATGATTCTGAAATTTCTTATTACTCTGGCATGTTACCTGACTTTCAGTCTGTATTCATATCTAGAGTATGTGTATATGTATGTACATATTGCTATGTATAATGTGCATACATATATCAGGAACACACTATATTTGCATATATTTGCATATACATGTAGTTCAAAAGCATGCTATATATCTGTATACACATTTATATGCATACAATTATCACAGTCTATTGACACATGTACATATAAGAATATAGGTAATAACTAGTACTCAATTCTCCTTTGCTACAGGTTGTCTTTAGTATTCCAGTACACTTACACTTCTATTAATTTAACTGCATTTTTATCATAATTTCAGTTGAATATGTTACCAATCAATCTATGACAAACTTTACAATTATGTAATTCATCTAATCATTTCATAGGAGAATTAAATATAAGGGAAGAAAGAGAGCTAAGAATTTGGAAAAACTTAAGTAGAGAATTGTCCAAAATAATTCGTCTACATTAGGAGTGAGCAAATTATATATAAAACACCGGGAAACATCTACAAGTAATGTACACTCATATTGTCACTCATATTGTTTTGCAAATACCTAAATACTGGCTACACTTTAAAGAAATAAAGACAGGAAATAAAAGATGTTGTACTGTGGGTATGGATTAGTCAGAACTCCAATTACCAGGCTCTCATGCAAAGAAAAACCTGGATCTCTTGTTAAAAATTTGGCAAATAAATATACATATACATTAAAAGTTTAAACAATATGTTACTTTTGTGCTGCCTCTTTTTAAGCAGTTCTCAGCTTAACCAACCAAAACGCTTAGAACAACAGATAGGAGAATTGTGTATACACGTATACACAAGTATACAATCATATTTATACAAACACATAAACATACAGGCACACATACATATATGTATGTGTATGTTATAAAACATGTCTACACATACCTACACACATATGAACATGTGTGCATATATATTACATATAATCCATATGTATACACACATACACACCCACGTTCCACACTGCATTGTTTTTTTTTTTTTTTTTTTTTCTT
>NW_006787395.1:14037-59263 GCF_000442215.2 Lipotes vexillifer
CCCCGAAACGGGGCACGAACCCGCGTCTCCTGCATCGGCAGGCGGACTCTCAAGCACTGCGCCACCAGGGAAGCCCCACACTGCATTGTTTTGAGTAATGTTTTCTTACATTTTATATGGAGTAAAGTAAAATAGTACCGTACATTTTCTCATTGAAAGGAAGTCCCTTATTTCTTTGAAATCATAGCACACAGGGATGGAGGAGTGGCATCCAGGTGAAGAAATAGGTGTCTGGCTCAAGCCAGGACTCCTAGTGCCTCTTTTTGTTTTTGTTTCTTTCTTTGCCCCTTGCTCTGCCTGCACCATCAGAGATTACTGCCAAAGTTAACATGTGGTCTTGGGGGGGAAAAGACCAAGGGATCTGGGAATTAATAATGGGGAGAAAACAAGTCCTGTGGTTCATGGGTAGGTTACTGAATCAGTTTTCTTTACATTACATTACATTTTCATCAGATAGAATCATTTCTGTTCCATGTGACACATTTTTCAATGCCTAAGTTATAAAAATGTCTGCTCTTACTGCTTTTCTTCTTTTTCTCTCTTTTTCTTTTCTTATGTATTTGATTTGTGAATGTATTTCAAAGCTATGTTATTTGACACATTTCATGGTTTAATCTTTACTGCATTTTTTTTTTTTTTTTTTTTTTTTTGCGGTACATGGGCCTCTCACTGTTGTGGCCTCTCCCGTTGCAGAGCACAGGCTCTGGACGCGCAGGTTCAGCGGCCATGGCTCACGGGCCCAGCCACTCTGCGGCATGTGGGATCCTCCCGGACTGGTGCACGAACCCGCGTCCCCTGCATCGGCAGGCAGACTCTCAACCACTGCGCCACCAGGGAAGCCCTTTACTGCATTTTTTATCCTTTATTAAAATTAAATGGTGACAATGCCAAAATAAGAGAATAATTACAAATTTATGCAAATTTGTTTTCTAAAAGCTTAAATTTGTCATCTAGTATCTCTAATGAGAATTCCAGGTGTTACAAGTTATAAAATAAAACTGTAATTTAGTAGGTGCACCACTTGGGGTTTTTGAAAACTCTGTGGTTTAGCATGATTACTTTTATTACTAGCTGCCATTTTATGTTGGTATAATTTTTAATGATTTTTAAATCTTTAACAATTTAAAGAAACCATAGAAGTCATTTTTACCATTTAAAAAATGCCCGAAAATCCTCTAAAAACTGTGTGTGTTTTGTCTTTAGAATCTCATTAACAATGTATTCAGTTAAAGAAAACCTAGTAAGCTCTGTTCTTAAAGCTTTATTCTAGCCCTTTCTTTTTTTTTCCTGTAGGTTCCACAGCCTTTGGTCTCTGATCAGTTTATCTGTTACTTTATTAACATAATTTAAAATATTTCTTAAACTATTGTAGAATATACAAAACTACTTATCAAAAGTTGACCCTAGGTCATGCATTCTTTCCTCTGTATCTTCCTGTGACTCAGTGTTCATGGCTTTAATTGCTGTGTGTTTATTATGCAGAGTACAGGAACTTGGCCTGATGATTGTGTTTGTGCACATGGACATGTTTTGGGGTGTGTATTAAGGTTGTGGTGAAGCTGGAAGAAAGAGTGGGGAGGGATATCAAGATGGTATCACTATGAACTTGATATTAATAAAACTGCTTGGGTTTTATTTTTAAGAAATTAAATCACAATGCCAAAATAAAAGAATATAGTTACAATTTTACACACAATGAGAATTTACAGTTACTCAATTAACATATTATTATTTCTCCTACAATCTTGCCAAGGATGGATATTAGCATACCTTGTTTTTGGCAAAGATGGGTATAACTACCATGTGTGGATGTAGATATATTGAAGAGATAGAGACAGATACATTTCTTTAAGTAACTAGAATATATTTGAATACTTTGTATATGTTTATTAATAATTTGTATTCTTTCTTATATGAATTGTGTAGTTAAAGTTTTAGTAATTCCCATTTCTCTCTCTTTTTTTTTTTTATTGTTATTTAGCGGTTCCTTACACTTGTGGAATAGCAATTTGTCATCTGCTCTGTGGGTAATAAATGTAATGTCCTACCTTGTCACTTGCCCTCAAAGTTTTTGTTCTATTTTATTTTAAGGTAGGTTTTTAAAACATTAGCTATCACAAACGTTTCCTTTATGGCTTCTAGGTGCTTAGTCTCCTTAAAGATGCCAAAGGAGGAGATTCGTGGAGGGCTTTTCACATTATCTATAAAGCTTAAATTATCAAAATTTATTTATTATGTGTGTAATTTAATTAATTTACTCTCAGGAAACAAAACATTTTCTTCTAATTTTCAGCCAGCTTCATAATTTTGATCTTTACATTTGTGTTCTTGCATGAGACAGAAAGCTGTCTTCTATTTCCTAATTGGATATGAGAGGATCAAGTTTTTAGTAGCTCACTATTATAACACAGATTTTTAAATGTTACCATTATCATATATTAAATTCTTACGTATCTGCTTCAGAAATCTCTATTCTACCCCAGGGAGTCATCTGTCTCTTCCTGTCCCATATTGCCAGGCATCTGTGCTGCACCAGCAGAAGACTCCCTATGCTCTGCTGGCAGTGCAATCTCTCAGTAAAACCTCTCCATCTATCCCAGATAAATATTCTGTCCTAGAACTTGACGGACAGACCACAGTGCTCTGAGGCACTGCTGTGAACGAGCCCATCAGGATCACAGTTCCGGCTCATCCCCCATCCTGTCTTCCATGCCTCCCACTTGGAAGGTGATTTTGGAAACTCATGATGAGTCCTTAGAAAATCCCCACAGAGCTGAACTTCTGCAGCATCCTCTGCGACTTCCTCCCCTCGGTCATCGTGGATGCACTGCTCCTCAGCTGGAAGCAGAGCTCACTTTCTCGAATCTCCCAGGCCGCCTTGGATGGACGAGGAGCAGGTGCCTTCCTGAGTCATGCTCACTCCTTCCAAACTCTCATTTCCTTTTTGTCCTTCAAAAGCCCGCATTGCTTTGAGACTCCTGATCTTAGGAACCACATGCTGCTCTTCTTCTTCTTCTCACTCCTATTTTGCTACTACCTCCCCTTCATTCACTAAAACTCAAAATTCCTACCTCATGATCTTCATTCTTGGCCCATTCTGGTCACTATTTATATTTCCTTTAAAATCCATCTGCCCAATTCTCAGTCTTCCTCTAGGACATGTATAGGTTTCTGGTCCCCTCACCTCATTCTCCCACCCCTGACCCTCATCATGAATCTTCTCAAATTGCAAATTCAAAAAATCCTCTTTCTACTCTGTCCTTCCGGCTTGTTTTAGTTATTTTTACAGGACAAATGTTCAACTTCAAGACCCCTCATAGGCTGTTCTTGCCAGAGTTTTCATTACCTGTCTCCCTCATCAATTTCTTCTTAACCAGCTGTGATTCCATGATCCAAAGGAAAATTCCTATTTTAAAAACACCCATTGATGGTTAATTTTATGTGTCAACTTGACTGGGCCATAAGGAGCCCAGATATCCTGTTAAACTTTATTTCTGGGTGTGTCTGTGAGGATGGTTCTAGATGAGATTAACAGCTGAATCCATAGACTAGTAAAGCAGAAAGCCCTCTCCAGTGTGGACGGGCCTCATCCAGCCCACAGCAGACCCGAACAGAACAGAAGGCTGAGTAAGAGAATCATCACTCCACCTGCCTGTCCCTGAGCTGGGACATTGATCTCCTGCCTTAAGACTTGGACAGGAACTCACAGCATCGACTTCCCCCTGCCGTTCACCAGCTTGCTGACTGCACATCTTGGGACTCAATCTCCACAATTAAGTCAGCAAGTTCTGTCCATTTTTTAAAATAAATCTTGTGCTCTCTATCTCTCTCTCCGTTACACACACACACACACACACACACACACACACACACACACACACACACTGTGTCAGTTTCTCAGGAGCATCCTGACTAATACATATTCTAACTCCCTTGCTTCTTCCCCCTTTATTAAATGCTTTTGGAATATGATAGTAAAAACCATACTGTTTAAAGTATTATAGTGGTTAAACCAATTGTGCACTCAATCTTCTATAATGGTTAAAACCAATTGTGCACTCAATCTTCCTTTGTACTAGTTCAGGTAAAATAAAATCTAGAGAAATGCATTCATCATATTTCCTAGTTTCCCTTTAAGAACCCAAATCTGAAAGGGCCCCTTTATATTTTCTCATAGTCCTACCACTTTGTCCCAGTCTGAGAATTATATTTCACATCTGTTTTTTTTTTCTCAAGCATCAAAGACTTCCCTCCTCTTCTGTCTTTGCTGACAGTCTTTCATTTTACCTCACTGACCGAGCAGAAGACAGGGGACTGACCTCCCCAGGTCCCAGCTGCTATCATGGATCACATGTCTGAGTGCTGCCCAACCTCCACCAGCACCTGAGTCCCTCCCTCAGATCTCCCTGAAGAACACTTTACTGCTGAAACATTTTCCCTACCTTTTCTGAAAACAAAACTTAATGCCAGAGCGAAACCCTTTCCAGCATCCCACTTGCCTGCTTCACTTCACAACTTACGATCTACCCCGTGGTTTTTCCAGTCCTCACCTCCAAGCCCACATCACCTAGTGTCTTCTAAGTCAGTTCAGGCCTTTACTTCCAACACTCAATCTCTCCTCTCCAACTCAGTGATGGGACGTCTCTGGCCTTAACTTCCCAGCAGCAGCAGACACGGTGGATGAATCCCACCCTCCAGAATTCTCCCCTCAGTGTCCCTGCTGCTTCTGAATCTTCTCCCACCTCAAGAGCTGTTCCTTCTCAGGCTTCTTATCCTCCCCTCTCCCTTCCTTCACCCTCTAAGCATCGACGCCCTGCAAGCTTCATCCTTAGCCCGCTTCTCCATATTTTCAGCATAGGTGATCTCATGCAGCCCTTGGCTTTAAGCACCATGTACATGGTATATGTGAGCTTCTATGTTCATGACTTTTCTTTCTCTAGCTTCAAACTCTCCACTAAGTTCCAGGCTCATGTTTTCAAACTGCACAGGCAACACCTCCACTGGGATAACAAAGGTATGTATTTGAGGAAACATGACCAAAACAAACTCTTGATTTCTCCAAATATTTTCTCTATTGGTGTCCCCATCCCAATACACGGCACTAGCATCCTGCAGTTTCTAAGTCAATAAACTAAGACCCTAGGAGTCTTCCACTGTTCTAATGCTGTCATCTGGTACACTAACAAGATACCCATCTGCCAAACATGCCCTAAACTCGGGTGTGTCTTCATATCCATTACTTCCCTCTCAGACCCAAACATCCTCATCTCTTGCCTGAAGTATACAGCACTGAGCTCCTCTTGTTTCGGTTTTAATTGCTGCCTGTGGATAATCCCCTCCTCATAACAGACAGAAAGATTTGTCTGTTAATATAAAAATATTAGTTTTTTCTCTGCTTAAAACCTATGGGTCTTTAATAAAATCACACTTTTTACCTTCCCTCAATGCCTTACATTGCTTCATCAAAGTCTATGTCTGCAATCAAATATTATCTTTTCTCTCAGTACTCTAGCTACTGAACTTACATGTAGACCTCAGGTAAATAAAAATTGTTCCCAATTCTGAGTCTTTGCCTTTGCTCTTGCCAGTCTGGGGCACACTTTCCCTTTATTTTTACATGAAAATCTCTTTTTAAAATGTTAATACTATTTACAATAAGATCAAATATTTAACTATACAAACCGGGCAAACAGGGGAGGTGGGGAAGAAGTATGCCTTCCTGAAAAGCAAAGAGAGGCAGGAAGGAGTGGGCCGACAGGGGGAGGCAAGGGTTTTGATATCAACGACCTAAGCATGGGCTCTGCAGAATAAGGACTGGGGTTCTGGGGATTTGGCCGGTCTGGGGGCTGCAGCAATGTCAGAGTCCCATGCTGGGGTAGAACAAGGGTTCTGCAAGACGAGAACAGATATGTAGACTTGAGTCTCAGAAGGTGGATAGCAGGGTCCTGAATCTTAGGAGCCAAAGGGGCCAGCCGGCTAGGCGTCCCTCGGGCTAAATTAGATGCTTTGGGCTAAATTAGATGCTTTGGGCGTGTGCGCTCTCGTGCTCCTCTCGTGCTCTGGAGGACTGCCCGAGGCCCCGCGGGGGCTGCATCTTCTCGCAGCAGTCCAGCTGAGCATCTGCACCCTGGGGTGACGCTGTCGCTGCGGCTGGGTGGGCGGCAGACCCGCAAGGCTGGACCTCAGGCCCAGGGACAGCCTCCTCCTTGCAGACATTGTAGCTGCAGGCGCGGAGCCTTCTGTCCAGAGGCCCCGGCCTGGGCACAAAGGAAGGGACTACTCCGTTTTTAGTCAGTGGCCTGAAGGCGGACGGCCTGGGCTCTGCGGTCTCAAACCAGAGCGGTCCATCAAACTTCCTTTCTCCTTTCTTGCAGCGGCTCAGGGCCTGCAGCACCGTCTCCTTGGCACAGGGATCTGGGCGCTCCTCGACGGGTGCGCGCCGCCAGGATGCGCCAGGGCTCAGCCTGTGCTCAGGGGGAGTGATTTTGACCGTCACCTGGCTCCAGGTCCCTGGGGGGTGCCGGGTGCTCGGGTGCCACCGCTTCATGTCACTCTCCCTGGGGCCGGAAACATTCGGCCCCACGACTGTCTCCAGGGGCGGCTGGGCGGGAAGGTGCCTCCACGCGTCCGCGACCACCCTCGGAGGTGAGGTCCCAGTCCCTCGGCGTCTGGGGAGGGGTCCGGGCGGGACGCACCCAGCGCCCTGGGCCGGGCGGGCAGGGGCCTCGGGCTCTGGTGCGCTCTGGTACCTGCGCATGGGAGCCAGCGGAGGAGAGACGGCCCCGGGGACGTATTTGGCTTCCAGAAGTTCCCCTGGTCGCCGGACTGGCCGCAAGCGAAGTGCCCAGGTCTCAGGTGACCGTTGGCATCTGGACGTAAGGAGAGCGCGCAGCCAAGGGCACGCGAATGCCCACATCCGGCCCGGCGGCGCGTGCGAACAGCGGCCGGGGTGTGGGATGATGTCAGTCGGCACAGCGTCAGCCTTGGTGCGTCTGGTTGTCCGGAGGTCCTGGCCTTCAGCCCCTGCTTTTCCCGCTGCTGTTAGCAGGACTTTGGCTCTGGACAGAGGGGCTTAGGATCTCTCTCTCTCTCCCTCTCTCTCTCTCTCTTTCTCTCTCTCACTGTCTCTCCATCTTTATTGCGGTATCATTCATCGCATCCCACAAAATTCACCCGTTTACAGTGCAGGGTTCCGTGGCTTTCAGTACATTCACAGATGTGAATGTGCACCCATCACTATAGTCAATCTGAAAACATTTTCATTGCTTCAAAAAGAAATCCTGTCCCCTATAACTATCACCCTCCCATCTACCTCTCCCTCCCCTCAGCCCTAAACAAGCACACATCTGCTTTCTCTCTATATATAGATTTCCCTATTGTGGATTTTCTTATGAATGGGATTATATAACATGTGGTCTTTTGTGACTGGTTCCTTTCACTTAGCTTATTGTTTTCAAGGTCCATCCATGTCGTAGCATGTGTCAGAACTTCATTCTTTTCTATGGTCCAACATTATTCCATGGTGTTGATATATCACATTTTATTTATCCATTGCCAATTGGTGAATATTTGGGCTGTGTCCACCTTTATAAATAATGCTGCTATAAACATTCATGTACAAAATATTGTGTGGACCAATGTTTTCATTTCTCTTGGGTGTCTACCTAGGGTAGAACTGCTGGGTCATATGGTAACTCTGTTTAACTTTCTGAGGAAACACCAAACTGTTCTCCACAGTGTCTATACCATTTTACATCCCTACCAGCAGTCTTGACTCTATTTTTGTACTTGACATTTAGAGGGAAAAAGCATAATAATTTCCACAGTAAAGAAGAATTGCAGATAGGGTATTGATGGAAGGCCACTCGCTTGCATTACTGTAAAAAAAAAAATGAACATAATTCATTTGAATGCTCTTTTAAGGAAAAAATTTTAAAAACTAGTTTTTGTTTCAGTAAATGGGATGATATTTTATTCTTCTACAATTGTTGTTAATGTTACTTTCTGCAATTTGCCTCTAAAGGAAATGGTGAGAGTAGGCCATGATTTATATTTTAGTCCTGACAACACTGATTTTATGAAGACTCTCCTATAATTTTAAGCTTTCGTACATTCATATACAGATATTTTTTTTCCCTTTGGACATTAATGCAATTTCTCTTTTTTCCATTTTTCGTGGTAATCTATGTATCTACAGAAGAGTGACTCACGGTTTCAACTAACAAATAAAAAGCACCTGACAACAAAAACAGTGTTTAAAGGCCACTGGGTAATTGGTTACAGTGATTGAGTTTGGCGGTGTGAAAATGTTCTCCAGAAAAAAAAAAAAAAAGCAGATGCAGGAGGTACCTGCTGGGCTGGCCAGTAGAGGTGCAGAAAGTAGAGGCTGGCAAAGTAAGTAGCAAATCCAAGAGAAGCAATGTTTTCTGGATCTGAAAGGCAAACAGGTAAATGTTGAGGCTATTAAAAGAAGCTTAATGGGGCTTCCCTGGTGGTGCAGTGGTTGAGAGTCTGCCTGCCGATGCAGGGGACACGGGTTCGTGCCCCAGACCAGGAAGATCCCACATGCTGCAGAGCGGCTGAGCCCGTGAGCCTGCACATCCGGAGCCTGTGCTCCGCAACGGGAGAGGCCACAACAGTGAGAGGCCTGCGTACCGAAAAAAAAAAAAAAAAAAAGCTTAATGAACACATGAAAGAATGCTCAGCATCACTAATCATTAGAGAAATGCAAATCAAAACCACAATGAGGTATCACCTCACACCTGTCAGAATTGCCATCAAAAAAATCTACAAACAATAAATACTGGAGAGGGTGTGGAGAAAAGGGAACTCTTGCACTGTTAGTGGGAATGTAAATTGTTACAGCCACTATGGAGAACAGTACAAAGGTTCCTTAAAAAACTAAAATTAGAACTACCATATGACCCAGCAATCTCACTACTGGGCATATACACTGAGAAAACCATAATTCAAAAAGAGATATGTACCACAGTGATCATTGCAGCACTATTTACAATAGCTAGGACATGGAAGCAACCTAAGTGACCATCATTAGATGAATGGATAAAGAAGATGTGGCACATATATACAATGGAATATTACTCAGCCATAAAAGGAAACAAAATTGAGTTATTTGTAGAGAGGTGGTTGGACCTAGAGTCTGTCATACAGAGTGAAGTATGAGAAAGAGAAAAACAAATACCATATGCTAACACATATGCATGAAATCTAAAAAAAAAAATGGTTCTGATGAACCTAGGGGCAGGACAGGAATAAAGACACAGACGTAGGGGAAGCTGGAATGAAGTGAAAGAGTGACATAGAGTTATATATACTACCAAATGTAAAATATATAGCTAGAGGGAAGCAGCCACATAGCACAGGGAGATCAGCTTGGTGCTTTGTGACCACCTAGAGGGGTGGGATAGGGAAGGGGGGAGGGAGATGCAAGAGGGAGGAGATATGGGGATATATGTATACATATGGCTGATTCACTTTGTTATAAAGCAGAAACTAACACAGCATTGTAAAGCAGTTATACTCCAATAAAGATGTTTAAAAAAAAAAAAGCTAAAAATAAAAAAGAAAAGGAGCTTAGTGAGAAAGATGAGAAAGCTTCCACAGGTCAGAGAGGGACGAGTTGTTGGGGAGGGAAGGTGCTATTAGCCACAGGGTGCTGGAGAGTGAGATCTATGACACTTCCCACTCACTGATCCATTTTCATTCCCTCCAGATTCCTTAGTTAAGTAATGCTTCCTTAGTATATAATTTTTGAAAACAGAAAGTTCTGTGCTATCATTTTCTTCTTAATAAGACATTCCTTAATAAAGATAGCAGTGACTTTTATAGCTAAGAGCCTCTTAAGATGGTATCATAATCGTGAGAGTGGACATTATGTAATTGAGTATAGATTTCTTAAAGTGTACTTTTTCTTCCCAGTATCTACTGTGCTTCCCACATACTATTTGCAGTGCAGTCCAATGGGTGTCATTTTGGTTTGCAGTTAAACACCCTTGGAAAAATGAGTCTTTCTGCTGGGGAGCTTCAGGCAGCCATGAGCTAATGGCCTCTAACTATATATACCTTCATTGGTAAATCAATATGTTGATTAATTAAAAGTGATTTTCATAAACATTAAATATGCTGTTTCTTCTCCTCACACTCCAAGAGATAATGGGTTTCATTTGGTTAGTTGACACGGGAGATTAATGTAGATCCATGGTCCCCAACTTGAGGCAATTTTGCTGCTCCCATCCCCGCCCCAAGGGACATCACAGAAAATCTCTAACTGGGTTGAGGGACTGAGCTGAGGATGTTACTTACATCTAATGGGTGGAAGCCAGGAATGCTGCAAAACACCATACAGGCCCTTCCCTAGGCCTTTCCTAACATTATAAAGTCACCTAACTATGGTATGTTTCTCAAAACTGAGAAATTAAAACTGAGACACTGACATCGGTTCAGTGCTATTAAGCAAACCCCAGATTCTGCTTGGATTTCACCAGTTTTTCCATTTATACCCCTTTCTTTACCAGGAGTTCATCCTTTTTCATCCACTCTAATCAATGAAACTTTTGTCTTTTCTTATTTTCCATGACTTGGACACTTTTGAAGAATACTGGGCAGGTATTTTCTAGAACTCCTTAATTATTTTTTCTTGGAATATTTTGGCATTGTTTTATGTTTACCTTTAAATCAAATTATACATGCAATTAGCTTGAAGCGCTAAATTGTTCTAGAATTCTTATTAAAAACATAGCACATATATACACACTGCATCCCATTTTTCCCCACAGAAATCTGGTCTCATAATTTTCCATTTCTTTTTCATTATTTTTCCTGATGTGTAAACAACTCCTGTTGTCCTGGCCTGTTAGCCTGAGTTCTGTGAGCTTTATATTTGTCTTATGTTTGTAGAGATCACTGCTTTGTTATACTCCATATCTTGGTGCCAAATTTATATCACAGTTTTTATTCCTTTGGATGTACTTTTTACTTCTGCATATTCCTAAGTAAATTTTTTAAAATAACTTTATTGAGATATAATTCAAATACCATATGATTCACCTCATGTACAATTCATTGGCTTTTTGCACATTCATAAATATGTAAATTTTAATATTTCATAGATGTGGGAATTTTTAAATATTTTATTTAAATACACCTTTTAGTATTTTCATTATCACAAAGAGGAACCCCTACCTTTTGGCTCTCACTCTTCTATATCTCCCCAACTCTCAGCCCTAAGCAACCACTAGTTTACTTTCTTGCTCTATCAATTTCCCTCTTGTGGGATTTCAGATAAATGGTATTGTATAATATATGGCCTTTGTGACTGACTTCTTTGACTTAGCATGATGTTTCCAAGGTTATTCATGTTTAGCATGTGTCAGTCCTTCATTCTTTTTTATGGCTCAACATGATTTCATGGTATGGATAGACTACATTTGTTTATATTTTTTGTTAGTCGATGGACATTTAGGTACTTTCCACCTTTAGCCTATTATGAATAATGCTGCTCTAAACAGTCATGTATAACATTTTGAATGAACAAGTATTTTCATTTCTCTTGGGTGTATATCTAGCAGTAGAATTCCTGGGTCATCTGACAATTCTATCTTTAATCATTTGAGAAACAACCACACACTTTACCAAAGTGGCTGCACCACTTTGGTGCAGGTTCCAGTGTGGCCATGGCTCCCTGACACTGATTACTATCTGATTTTGTTGTGCTACCCATTCTAGTCTGTGTGAGTGACAATACATTGTGCTTTCGATCTGCACTTCCCTACTGACTAATGGTGTGGAGCATCTTTCCCTGTGCTTATGGGCCTTTCATATTTCTTTCTTGGAGAAATATCTATTGAAGTTCTTTGCCTATGTTTTTAGTTTTATTATTATTATTATTATTATTATTATTATTATTATTGAGTTGTAAGAGTTCATTATATATTCTGGATACAAGTTTATTATCAAATATATGATTTGCAAATATTTTCTCCCATTCTGTGAGTTGTCTGTTCACCTTCTTTGAAACACAAGTTGTTTATTTTTTCATTTTAATGAAATCCAGTTTGAAATCTTTGCCAGATTTAAACTCATGAATGTAGATAGATAGCTAGATGGATACAGATAGATATATGGAGATATATAGATATACCAAGTCACTAACAAAACATAATGGTATTATGTTTTTTTACAGAGAAAGGGACCCACAAGAGCCATGATCACAATACACTCCTATTTCTTGGGTAGACTTGGTTACTTTGTTGTTGTTTTTTCCTTTACTTTTTTGTTTTGTTTCATTTAGTTTAATTTATTTATTTATTTTTTGAGAGCTGTAGTGGATGATGAAGTTCAGAATTAACTCAATACCTGTTCTGCTTCTTATTTCAATCACTAACTTCCTAACCTTACCAACCTTCACCAGTAGGCCATTAGCCATTTAGATGGGAAACTTCAGAATTTTGTATCTATCCAAACTTCACTATTTTAAGAAGCATAGGAGGAATGTACCCACTAGTTCTGCAGTTGGGAATAAATATCTTTAATTATTCAAGAGATTGCCATAGGAGTCCCTGCAACCCTTTTCATTGGTTCACTCTGGGATTTCTCTGGGTTTCCTTTTGATCTCAGCTCCATCATGTGTGTGTGTGTGTGTGTGTGTGTGTGTGTGTTTCATGATTCATTCCCATCCATTTCCTATTTTCTAGGAGTTCCTTAAAATATCTGGTCCACTGATGATGCCCCATTTCATTTTCCAATACTATGATCAATATACTATTTTTTCTTGAATTTCTTTGATCTCATTTTAAGAGAATTCAGGTCAATGTATGAGTTTATTTCTTGTGGCTTTTAAAAATATTTTTAACTTCTACATTCCAATTCGTTACAGTATTACAATATTTTGATGGACTAATGGTTCTCAAACTTGACTGTGCAGCATCAGAATCACCAGGAGAACATGCTAAACAAAGATTGCTGGGCCCAGCCCCTGCTAGGTCTGAGTAGGTCTCTACCATTGACATTTCTAACACCTCCCCTGGTGATGGAGTGGTGCCAGCCCTGGGACCACACTTTGAGGACTACTGCTGCCTACTTCATTATGATTGTATGTGATTTTAGGATCTAGAGTTTGTTGGGGTTAAACAAATTTGAATTAGATATTGAAGGGAAAGGAAAGTAGCAAGACAATCATCTGATCTAGGATATACAGAGTATTGATTTTCTCATTTGGGAAAAATGTATATTTTTTAGGGGTATTTCTCAATATTCAATATTCATTTGAATTAACAAGAGATATTGCTAAAATTCTCAACCCCAACTGCACATTAGAATAACCTGCAAACCCCAAGTACTGCTGTTCAGTTTTAAATGCTCTGGAGAGGGCTGTGAGTGTTCAATGTGTACTTTTAAAGTCTTCCCAGTGGATCTGATTGTAGCTATGTTTGAAAATGACTGGGCCAGCTGGTCTCTGGCTTGTGAGCATGGCCTGCTACAGACCCTGTCATCCCATTTCCCGGCCAGCACTGATTTATTTGATATGCCTGATGGTGCAACTGCTTCCTTCCGTCCTGCTCCATTTTCACCTGTCCAGGGTTTGCTTTGTTAGATAATTACAATTCATTCATATAAAGGTCTAATCTTTGATGAAGAAAGTAACATTTGTGTGATCCTTTACTATCTGATGTGACTGAATATCAGATATATAAGATAATTTGTGCAATAAGTCTGTATCATCAGACTACAAAGCCAGCACTGAGCATAGTAGGTGGCATATGTATTGGTACTTAATAAATGCTTATTGAAAGAATATTTCCTGCGGTTTGGAAAGTTTCACCTTTTACCTTCATCCATGTACTGAACTTTTATAAGGAAATGTTCTTTTATACTTATGCTTCTGGAAAGTGTTCTAGAGTATAATTCCATGCCATTGTGTTCTTTTTTGATTGAGCTTCTATTATGTATTGGCTGGTTTGTTAAATACGTATGGGGCAAAATGTCTGCTTGCTAATGTCCAGTCCAAATATAATTCTATAATCAAAACTTGCAGACCATAAAATGAAAACAGAGATGACATTTCATGCTGAGCTATTTCTTCCTAAAAATGAAGGTTTTAAGGGCAAAGAGTTTGTCTCTTGGGTGCTGCTGTATACAATATCTTACCTGCCAGGGATGCTCAACACTTGTTAAATGAGAAATTTACCATAAGGTTCTGTAAGTTAGAATTTTGATCAACTCATTGAAAGTGAGTACAGATGACAGAATGTGTATTGAGGACTGACATACACAGCCCAGTGTACTGCAGCCAGTTATGTTCCTGTAACTCTCCCAGATCCATAATTCAGAATCTCACAGCTTGCATAAGATTCAGCAGACAGAAAACAGTAATTACAAAGACATAATGAAGGGGTGATTTTCAGAGAAGGCTCTTTGGTGTAGTGGATGTCACAGTAGGAAACTTATTTTTGTACCTTTTAAGAAAGATGAGCACCACAGGTATTGGCATTGTAGTGCTTGCTCTCTGGCAATCCGAACTTCTTTTATTAGTATCATTTCAGATAGCCTTGGTTTCAGCTGCTGGAAAGTCATACTAAAATGTATTAAAAATAAGTCAAGAATTACTAATCATCATAAAACATGCATGTTTCCTGTTGACTTAGCTACTAATAGGCGTCCTCATGAATGACTCATTTGATATGAAATAAACAAAATAAAATGAAGAAATGGAACTGTCCCACTGGGGAGCCAGCAAGGATTTGCCTGGATCACATTTAACTATTATATCAACAGAGTTATATCTGCTGAAAAGATGGTGAAATTTAATAGGTTAAATGATGTCAAAAATGTAAAGTCTCAGTAATCCGTGGCAGATGGTGTTTGGTCATCTTCAGTGTAATGATGGCAAAGACAAATAACAGAACTAATAAATGCCAAGGTTCATGGGTTTATGGTTATAAACCATACACAACATATTAACTAAATGCCTGATTAAATGTTCAGGCATGACTGTATTGATTTACCTTACTACAAGTTATCCTGAATGCCAAAATACTGAATACTGCATTCTTTGCTGCAAGTAATCATTCAGTAATCTAATGCAATGTCATTTGATAGGAAGCTGATTGATCAAGGTTTGTTGACTAAGAAAATTCATTTGGAAAAGGAATTGCATTTCACATGCAAATTCATGTTTTTAGTTTTTCTTTCAAACTCAGTTTTGTACTCATTAATGTAGTTTCATCTGCAGATCAATTATTTGAATCATCTTTGCAAGTTAACTTTTATTTTACTGTCTCAACAGAAAGAGCAATATGTTTATCTGGCATTCATTTTTTAAAACACTGAGAAACACATTTTTATAAATTTTTGAAGATATGTAGTGAGGGTGTCTGATTCCTGATCCAAAATAAAAATAATGAAATTATAGCTATAACTTAAAATTATAATTTTTGTAAAACCTATTTGTCTCTGAATTATTACTTGAAATTTCATGAGTTTTTTTTTTAATTAAAATAATGAGTTTTAACCAAACTCTTATAATATGTTTTGAATAAATTAAAATAAACCTTATTCACATTTTAAGAAAATCTACCAAGAAGTGTAAATTAATATATTCTAGCACCAGTACATTATTTATTACATTTTAAAGTCAAACTTTAAAAAAATTCTTTTCTCCTAAAAATATTATTTCACAAATTAGATTGTTGAACACGTTGAATGAGATTTCAGGAATTCTGCATAACTGTGGATGGATGATGTAATCTAAGAAAATATAGATTCAATTTTTAAGATGTCAAAAAGTGTCAGTACTATAGAAGATAGACTGATCAATTTATTTTTGTTAATTGTATGAATGAAGAAATAAAAGAAAATATTATAAGAAAATAATTTCTGTCTGCTGAAAGAAAGCATATCAATATAAATTCAACATGGGTAATAGTAGCTAAGAAAAAAGTAGTAGACATATTCTATCTGGAATTCAGAGGGACATCTGACAGAATACTTCTGAGACAAGTTCGTCTTATTTCAAAGGCAAGAAAACTTTAAAAATACTGGTCTTTTAATAAAATTTAGCCTATACATTAGATACAAATCCAAATATTGCGAAAGCAAACAAACACACAAACCCAAAACAAAACAAAACAACATAGGCTATGCAATTACCAATTGTTCTCAAGTGGCTAAGGTGGTATAACCAGGAATCAGGAATCCTAGTATATGGCAGAAACTTTAAGATCTTTATTGATGCTGATAAGTCAGATTGCTTGTCATTAATGAGAACAATAGGCATTAGTACAGGACAGTTGGAAACAGGAAGCCCTGACATAGAAGGTTTGCAGAACACTAATGGAAATTTGCACCATTTGCATACACGACAAAAATCATCATAGATGAATGATGAGCTAAAGCCAGCTACATGGAAATAAGTTAGACTGGTTGTTTAGAGATGGAGAATCAGATATCCAGAAAAATATCTGCAGGATAAGTCATGGGTATTGGTTAAAATTATCTTGATAAATATCCATGTTTCATGCTTTTTTAAACCACCACAGCTGTGCAGTCCAGTCTTCTTACTTTACCTCAAAAAAGCATTCCAGTTTTAGTAGATAGGATGCATGCATGTTACTGTCCTTAGTAGAATTTAAACATAGTGCTATAATGGGGTCCATAGTAGGCATTGTAGTTTGCAGTGCAGGGGACAGTACTCCAATGTCTACAAAGACCAGAAGGAGAAACTAAGAGTGAAAAGAGGTGTAAGAAAGTAAGCCACGTGTATGAAAATGTTTCACTTTATCCTTTACTATAGGAAACATGACACTGCAACTGGGGAGGAAAATGACACCTGACACTTCTTCAGCATCATCAAGACCAAGGGCACTGTGGATTCTAAACCCCACATAAAATGCCAGTTCTCATCTGTTCCCATACGTCGTTGACATGTAAAATGGGGCCAAAGTGATACCTGGCATCTGAATTGTGAGGGAAGCTGAATATGAAGGGTTATATTAAATCTACCAGTGTTTAAATGATGGCAGTATTTTATTGCAGACCCTTCTTTTTTTATTTTATGGTGTTTTTCACATTTTAAATAGATGAGCCTTCCCTGTAATGAAGTTGATCTACACTTCCTTTGTATGTTGTTCCTTTTCTGTCGTTTTCTACCTGAGTTAAAAAGATACTTTCCTACATTGTAGGGTTTTATCCACCTGAAATTTTGGTAAGAATAGGTTGTGTTACAGGACTCTAAATTCATACTCGTTTATCCATGTGAAAAGCCAATTACAGCTTCATTTATTTAATAATCCATCTTTCTTTTCACTGTTTTTGTTTTGTTTTGTTTTGTTTTGTTTTTTGCGGTACATGGGCCCCTCACTGCCGCGGCCCCTCCCGCTGCGGAGCACAGTCTCCAGACTCGCAGGCCCAGCGGCCACGGCTCACGGGCCCAGCTGCTCCGCGGCACATGGGATCCTCCCGGACTGGGGCATGAACCTGCATCCCCTGCATTGGCAGGCAGACCCCCAACCACTGCACCAACAGGGAAGCCCTTCACTGGTATTAATGCCACCATATTTTTAAATACATTTGTCTCTGTGTGAGCTTCTAGGAAAGCTATTATAATTGTCTTATATTACTTGGCTCTGGCAGTCTCTTACTCTTTCAATCACCATTACTTTAGAGCTGTTTGCTCTTCTTTAATGGGAATTCACCATCATTATTCTTCCTCAACTTTGACTTGTGTATTCTTGACCATTTAGTCACCAGTAATTACTGTAACATCATTTTGTCAAAATAATGATAAAAGAGCTATTGGGATAATGGCTAAGATTGCAGTCAACTTGCAGATGAGCTGAGGAAGTACAGCCCTTCCTTGTGATAGATCTTTTCTACATGTGCTGTCTTAGTCATCTATCTAATGTAATTCCTCTTCAAAGCCTTCTGACATTTTATAACTCCTTTCTGAAGGTCTTTCATACCTTGTGCTAGGTTTTTTTTCATGCCTTGTAATTTGGTTCTATTGTGAATAGCATTATTTAAAAATATGTATATATTTTTATAGGTGTCCTTGTTTATAGGAATACTATTGATTTCAGTATTAGGACTTTGTATTCAGGAACGTTGAAAACTACTGAGTTCTAAAAATTAGCCTGTAGAGTCTGTTGGATTTGCTGTGTATATCATCAAACCATCCCCAAATAATGAAAATTATTTTTATTTCTACTCAGTCTGTCTGCCGCACATTTCTATGTTCGTATAGTATTTTCTATCCAGTACTTCTAGCAAAATGTTTAGTTATTGCAGTGAAAGCAGACATCATTTTATTGTTTCAAACAAAAAATAAATTTTCTTAAAGTTTTATCATTAAATAATATGTTTGTTATACCTTGGGAAACATATATCACATTAATGATGTCCCTAGTTTTCTAGGAGTTCTTGGTGAATGTGTGCTGAATTTTATAAATATTGTTTGTGTATCAATATATTTACATATATTTTCAGCATTAAGCAGTAATTATGTTGCTCTGCTAATATTAAATTATCTTTATATTCTTGTGATAACCACTATGTAATCACTGAATTTTTTATTTATTAATTCATTGTCATATCACCATTTTATCTGAAATATTTGTAGTTTGTAAGTAAAAACTGACTTTTAGTTTTTCTTTCTTTTATTATCCTTGAAATTTTTGTGTCAAAGTTATAGTAGTATAATAAAATGATTCAGAGAGTTCTCATTCTTTTTCCATTGTCTGAAACACCTTGTATTAAAAATTGAATATCTCAAAATTTGAATCAAATTAAAAAATAAATTCATTCATGCTTTCTATTTCTGCATATATATATATATTAACATCTTTATTGGAGAATAATTGCTTTACAATGGTGTGTTAGTTTCTGCTGTATAATAAAGTGAAGTGAATGTATACATATATCTCTATATTGCCTCCCTCTTGTGTCTCCCTCCCACCCTCCTTATCCCACCCCTCTAGGTGGCCAAAAGCACCAAGCTGATCTCGCTGTGCTATGCAGCTGCTTCCCACTAGCTATCTACTTTACGTTTGGTAGTGTATATATGTCCATGCCACTCTCTCACTTTGCAACAGCTTCCCCTTCCCCTTCCCCATATCCTCAAGTCCATTCTCTAGTAAGTCTGTGTCTTTATTCCCATCTTACCCCTAGGTTCTTCATGTTTTTTTTTTTTTCTTAGATTCCATATATATGTGTTAGCATACGGTATTTGTTTTTCTCTTACTGACTTACTTCACTCTGTATGACAGACTCTAGGCCCATCCACCTCACTACAAATAACTCAATTTTGTTTCTTTTTATGGCTGAGTAATATTCTATTGTATATCCGTGCCGCATCTTCTTTATCCATTCATCTGTCGATGGACACTTAGGTTGCTTCCATGTCCTGGCTATTGTAAATAGAACTGCAATGAACATTGTGGTACATGACTCTTTTTGAATTATGGTTTTCTCAGGGTATATGTCCAGTAGTGGGATTGCTGGGTTATATGGTAGTTCTATTTTTAGTTTTTTAAGGAACCTCCATACTGTTCTCCATAGTGGTTGTATCAATTGATATTCCCACCAACAGTGCAAAAGGGTACCCTTTTCTCCACACCCTCTCCAGCATTTATTGTTTGTAGATTTTTTGATAATGCCCATTCTGACCAGTGTGAGGTGATACCTCATTATAGTTTTGATTTGCATTTCTCTAATGATTAGTGATGCTGAGCATTCTTTCATGTGTTTGTTGGCAATCTGTATATCTTCTTTGGAGAAATGTCTATTTAGGTCTTCTGCCCATTTTTGTATTGGGTTTTTGGTTTCTTTCTATTGAGCTGCATGAGCTGCTTTTCAATTTTAGAGATTAATCTTTTGTCAGTTGCTTCATTTGCAAATCCTTTCTCCCATTCTGAGGATTGTCTTTTTGTCTTGTTTATAGTTTCCTTTGCTGTGCAAAAGCTTTTAAGTTTCATTAGGTCCCATTTGTTTATTTTTGTTTTTATTTCCATTTCTCTAGGAGGTGGGTCAAAAGAATCTTGCAGTGATTTATGTCATAGAGTGTTCTGCCTATGTTTTCCTTTAACAGTTTTATAGTGTCTGGCCTTACATTTAGGTCTTTAATCCAATTTGAGTTCATTTTTGTGTATGATGTTAGGGAGTGTTCTAATTTCATTCTTTTACATGTAGCTGTCCAGTTTTCCCAGCACCACTTATTGAAGAGGCTGTCTTTTCTACAGTGTATACTCTTGCCTCCTTTATCAAAGATAAGGTAACTGTATGTCCATGGGTTTATCTCTGGGCTTTCTATCCTGTTCCATTGATCTATTTTTCTGTTTTTTTGCCAGTACCGTACTGTCTTGCTTACTGTAGCTTTGTAGTATAGTGTGAAGTCAGGGAGCCTGGTTCCTCCAGCTCTGTTTCTCTTTCTCAAGATTGCTTTGGGTGTTTGGGGTCTTTTGTGTTTCCATACAAATTGTGATATATTTTGTTCTAGTTCTGTGAAAAATGTCATTGGTAGTTTGATAGGGATTGCATTGAACCTATAGATTGCTTTGGGTAGTAGAGTCACTTTCACAATGTTGATTCTTCCAATCCAAGAACGTGGTATATCTCTCCATCTATTTGTATCAACTTTAATTTCTTTCATCAGTGTCTTATACTTTTCTGCATACAGGTCTTTTGTCTCCTTAGGTAGGTTTATTCCTAGGCATTTTATTCATTTTTTGCAATGGTAAATGGGAGTATTTACTTAATTTCTCTTTCAGATTTTTCATCATTAGTGTATAGGAATGCAAGAGATTTGTGTGCATTAATTTTGTATCCTGTTACTTTACCATATTCATTGATTAGCTCTAGTAGTTTTCTGGTAGCATCTTTAGGATTCTTTATGTATAGTATCATGCCATCTGCAAATAGTGACAATTTTACTTCTTCTTTTTGAATTGGGTTCCTTTTATTTCTTTTTCTTCTCTGATTGCTGTGGCTAAAACTTCCAAAGCTATGTTGAATAAAAGTGGTGAGAGTGGGCAACTTTTTCTTGTTCCTGATTTTAGTGGAAATGGTTTCAGTTTTTCACCATTGGGAACGATGTTAGCTATGGGTTTGTCATACATGGCCTTTTTTATGTTGAGTTAAGTTCCCTCTATGCCTACTTTCTGGAGGTTTTTAATCATCAATGGGTACTGAATTTTGTCAAAAACTTTGTCTGCATCTATTGAGATGATCATATGGTTTTTATCCTTCAATTTGTTAATATGGTGTATCACATTGGTTGATTTTCATATATTGAAGAATCCTTGCATTCCTGGGATAAACCCCACTTGATCATGGTGTATGATAATGCTACGTTAAAATTAACGTGCTGTTGGATTCTGTCTGTTACTATTTTGTTGAGGATTTTTGCCTTTGTGTTCATCAGTGATATTTGCCTGTGGTTTTCTTTCTTTGTGACATCTTTGTCTGGTTTTGGTATCAGGGTGATGGTGGCCTCGTAGAATGAGTCTGGGAGTGTTCCTCCCTCTGTGCATAAATATATTTTAGTTATTTATATCTTTATAGAAAGCTGTCTATAATTTCTAATTTAATGGTATTATGTGGTTTATAGTATTTTAGTGTGACCTTAAGCATTTTATTTTATTTATAATAAATAAATAAAATAAGAAGTGTTTTATTCTCTATATTTATCTCTATGGTTTGTTTTGTTTTCTTCTAACAGTTCTGACCAAGATTAAATTATTTTTTAAAAGTTTTTAATTGAAATATAGTTGATTTACAGTATTGAGTTAGTTTCAGTTGTATACCAAAGTGACTCAGTTATATATATATATTTTTTCAGATTATTTTCCATTGTAAATTATTACAAGGTATTGAATATAAATCCCTGTGCTATACAGTAAATCCTTGTTCCTGATCCATTTTATGTATAGTAATTTGTACAATTAAATTATTTTTATTATTATTTATTTTGCAGTATGTGGGCCTCTCTCTGTTGTGGCCCCTCCCATTGCAGAGCACAGGCTCCAGATGCGCAGGCTCAGCGGCCATGGCTCACGGGCCCAGCCGCTCTGCAGCATGTGGGAACCTCCGGTACCGGGGCATGAACCTGTGTCCCCTGCATCGGCAGGCAGACTCCCAACCACTGCGCCAACAGGGAAGCCCCACAATTAAATTATTTTTAAAGTGCTGTCAAAGCTTAGCATTTGGTTTTGATCATTTATTTTCTTTTTATTAACTACAGCATTCTGGATTTCTGTGTTCAACTTTATGTATGCTTAGTTACTTTCCTAACTGTTTTGGTTGAACTGTTAACCAATTTACTTCTGATTTTTTAATATATGCATTTTAATCTATTAATATATATTCTTTATACACAGTGTTATCTAGAAATCCACACTATAATATATATTTTGTCAGGATCACTCAAATTTTTTTTTTCTTAAGAGTGATTGGGTTAAGCTTTCAACATTGTTTTATTTTTTAAATCTGTTCCAGTGTTTATTGAGTTTCAATTTTATTGCATTGTTGGCAAAACATGTTCTGTAATTTTATTTTGTTTTGTATTTGGGGAACTTAATCTGTAGCTTGTCATATGGTGATTTTTTGGGTAAGCATTATTTATGCATATGAATACTCATCATACTCAAATTGCTAATAGTGTCATCAAAACCCACTCTAATCAACTTTTACTGTTCTTCATGTTTCCATTTAGAAATGTATCTATTTTAAAAATCTCTCACAATGATGGGCCACTTGTCAGTTTCTCCTTGTTGATGTTTATTTATTAATTTTAATTAAATAGTTCAGATGATTTTATATGCTTCTGATACATTGCCTTTTTATCATTGTTTACTAACCTTCTTTATTTCAAATATTTTTCTTAACTTTACATATACTGTGTCAGACAATGTTCTTCTGGTCAATCGATGCCTAATGCTATTTACTTCTCTCTCCCTTTACACTTAATCTCCATTTGCTTTTTCTATGTCTTATATAAAATGAGTTGTATGGTCAGGCCACTCAAGATGGCTGTTCCCTTGCTCTCTGTCCATCCCCTGCCCCAGCAGCGCCTGCTTCACCTACACCTTACTCACAGGACTGACCTTCCTGCGAATATGTCCCAGACCCCAGCTGGTGATTGTTCTTGTCAAAGGGCTGGTGAGGCATGTGACCCTCTGCTGGTTTCCCTGGTAACTAAGGAGCCCACCTTTCAATTCCCCTATAGCTGGTAATCTCCACCCCACTTAAAGACTGCCACCATGTCCTTCCCTGCTATCCTCTGCACATGGTGGGGTGTCATTCCAGGACCTTGCTTCAGACATGTAAGATCCCCCATCCGTTAAGCCATTGATGTCTCTGTTGCTGATATTGGGCTCTTTCTTTGGTCTTGAAGCTGGGCAAGCACAGGCCTTGTAGCCCTGTGGGGTGCAGCCAAACAAGAGTACAGCTAGATTTTCTCCCTTCAACTGAGATTTTTTTTTCAAAGGCTGGATTTAATGAATCTCTTTACATTTATTTATTTATTTAGATTAACAGATTTAATTTTAGTTCAATTTTAGGTTTATAGAAATTTTGAGCAGAAAGTACAAAAGATTTTCATATGCCCCTTTTCCACTTGCACAGTTTCTCTTATTATTAACATCGTGCCTTAATGTGGTATATTTGTAACAGTTTATGAACTGGTATTGGCACATTATGCTTAACTAAAGCCCATAATGTACCATTAGGATTCATAGTGTCTGTTGTACAATTTTTTTTTTCAAATGTCATAGCTCTGTTGCTAGAGCTGCTCCAGTCTTTGCTCACAACCCTCTAACCTAGCCCCACCCCCCACCCATTTAGCAGGAGTTAACTTAAATCTTTAAGTTAAAGGGTCTAGAGATAAGAAAGGAAACTACAAACAAACAAACAAACAAAACACAGAGACCCAGCTGGGACCAAGATGGTGAAGAATCTGACCTCCAACAGACACTGAGTCTCATTATACTTTGATTTTCCTACATTAGCATATTAAACAGCACACCTGCCCATGGCCAGGACTGGACATTAATGACCTAAAAAGGATAAAAAGGTGGTAGCACCCCATTTCCTCAATAAAGGCCTGTTCCTTCCCTGGTAGACTAATTCATGTGCCTCCACATCATCAACCTCACTTCTCCTTCCTTTTTCTTTACTCTTTAAAAGTAAATCCCTCTTCCCACATGGGAGTGAAGTTCATCTGTGAACTTCGTTCCCATTTCTCCATTCTTTGGCTACTGAATAAAGCTTGTGCTGTGTGGACCTCAGCTTCGAGCCTGAGAGGAAAGGAACCCTCCCCCACCGAGGCAGAGAGCCTCAGCCAGGCTAGGGTCTGAGCAGAGTCCATAGGACTTAATTTGGTAACATACCTACAATTTCAATACCATACAGAATAGTTTCACTGCCCTAAAATCCCCTTGAGCTCCACTTTTTCATCTCTCTCTTCTCCCCAAATTCCTGGCAACCTTTCATCTTTTTGCTGTCTTTACATTCTCTTCTTCAGAATGATATATAGTTGGAATCAAGCAACATGTAGCCTTTTCAGACTGGCTTCTTTCATTTAGCAATATGTATTCAAGGTGGCTTCGTGTCTTTTCACAGCTTAATAGTTCATTTCTTTTTAATATCAAATATATTCTTTTGTTCAGATATACCATAGTTTGTTTATTCACTTACCTGTTAAAGGCTATCTTGCCTCCCATTTTAGGTATTTATGGATAAAGCTACCATAAAAGTTCATGTGCAAATTTTTGTAAGGACACAAATTTCAAGCCATTTGGGTACATGCCTAGGAATATAACTGCTGGATGATAAGACAACACTATTTTGTGAGAAACTGCCAAACTGTCTTTCATAGTGGCTGTATCTTTTTGCATTTCTACCAAGAATGAATGAGAGTTTCTGTTGCTCCACATGCTCGCCAGTATTTGGCATTGTCAGTGTTTTGGATTTTGTCCATTCTATTAGGCATGCAGTGATAGTTCATTGTCTTAATTTGCAATTTCCTAATGATATATCATGTTGAGCATCTTTCTGTATGTCATCTGTATATCTTCTTTGGTGAGGTATGTGTTCAGATATTTTGCCCATTTTCAAATTGGATTCTCTGAGTTTTAGATGTCCTTTTTTTTTTTGGATTCAAGTCCTTTATCAGATATGCATTTTGCTCATATTTTCTCTGAGTCTGTGACTTAGATTTTTATTCTCTTAACAGTGTCTATCACAGAGCAGAAGTTTTTAACTTTAGTGAAATCCAACACAACATTTTTTTCTTTCATAGATTATAGATTTTATACCTAAAAGTCATCCCTGTATCCAAAGTCACCTAGATTTTCTCCTATGTTATCTACTAGAAGTTTAGAGTTTTGTGTTTGAAATTTGTGCCTATAAGCCAATTTCAGTTAATTGTTGTGAGAGGAATAAAATCTGTGTCTAGACTCACTTTTCTGCATGCAAATGTCTAATAGCTCCAGAATTGTTTATTGAGAAGACTATCTTTTCTCTAGAGTTGCCTTTGCCCTTTTGTCAAAGATTAGTTGATTCCATTTGTGTGGTTCTTTAACTGGCTCTCTATTCTGTTCTATTGATCTATTTGTACATTTTTATTGCTAATATATTTGTATTTATTTATAGTATTTTTTATACTATTTTATGTCTTATTTTTATTCAGTTGAACTACATCTGCCCCATCTTATTTTGAAGTATTATATAAATTTTATTCTCTTAGGATGAACTTTAAATTCTAACATTATTTGACCAAACAATGTGTAGAGCTAATCTGAATATCTATTTCCAGAATAAAATAACAATCTACCTTATATGCTATTTTTGCCAATTATTTTCTTTTGTAATATATTTGAAAACTCAAAATCAGTCATCATTACTGTTTTTTACGTAGTCAATTCTTAGTTAATTTTCCCATACGTTTTACAGTTTACTAGTTCATTACTTATTGCATCTCACTCTTACAATCTGGGTTTATTCTCCTTTTTCCCTAGGTATATCCTTTCCTTGTTATTAACAAGCATATATCAGTGTTAAATTCTCTGTGCTTGTATTCTAAAAAATGTTTTTATTTCATTTATACTCTTGAATGATAATTTACAAGGGCATAAAGCTCTAGAATGTCATTATTTTCCTTGAGAACTTACAATTTTTTTTCATTCCTTCTGAACTCTTGAAACATTCTATCAGTGGAAGTCATGTGTCAGCAAACTTTCTTTAAAGCGACAAGCAGTAAATATTTTAGGTTTTGCAGGCATTATGGTTTATCTCACAACTACTCAATTCTGCCTTCATTGCACAAAAGCAACCATCCAAAAAATGTTTATTCACAAAAACAGGCTATAGGTTTGCTGACTCCTAATTGATGGTTATTATTTTTTTGTGTTCTATTTATCTTTTGTCACTAATTATTAAGATTTTCACTTTGTACATAGAGTTATAAATATTAGATAGTTGAGAATGGTCCAATGGACAAATGAGAACCAGTCTGGGCAAGAAAAAATGCAAAGAACATAAGTGAATCATGATCCAAATACCATACTGGCTCTGATAATGATGAGATATCTGTGTGCTAACTTGTTGGGTATCCTTGATTTTTTGTTTTGTTTTGTTTTCTGCGGTACGTGGGTCTCTCACTGCTGTGGCCTCTCCCGTTGCGGAGCACAGGTGCGGGACGCGCAGGCTCAGCGGCCATGGCTCAGAGGCCCAGCCGCTCCGCGGCATGTGGGATCCTCCCGGACCGGGGCACAAACCCGTGTCCTCTGCATTGGCAGGCGGACTCTCAACCCCTGCGCCACCAGTGAAGGTCCCTGGGCATCCTTGTTGATGACCAAATGTCAGTTGGAATGACTTGAATCTCACTGGGGGACAGAGTTGACAATTATCTACAATTAGTAACTTGATTTCTCTCCCAAAATCCAGTATATATATAGTGACTTGGGTGGGGGGGATGGTGGGCAAAATTAAAATTGCCTAAATTTAAATCTAAAATGACTTGAAAAAACAAGTTAGAATTGGCTAAGATTATATTCTGGCGTGACACAGATTAGGAACTTAAAGGTAGTATCAGACAACTAATAGAAAAAGAAATTACTTAAAATTTCTACACCAATGTTCATAGCTTAAAAATGTAAGTTATTTCTGATGAGAGTTTTGTTTCACACAGGCAGGTGTGTTTGAATACAGACCCTATTTCATATAATATATCTTCTTTTCAAACTGTATTATACTCTGTTCTGTTTTCTTTTTTCTTTATATATAATAGAGGCAATATGGTATATTTTAAACATTGTTAATTTTAGAATCAGAAGTGTTATATCCGAACCCTAATTCTACAAGGTTGTCATCCATACATCATACATTCATTAAAAGCTCATTTCCAATGAGTCCCCAACAGACTTAGGTTTCCTGAGGGCAGGGGAGGCTGAGGGGTAGCTCTAAGGGCTGGAGCCCAGCTCCCTTCTGGCCCCTCACCTCCATTCCTTCATCTAAAGCCCAGTCTTTCAGAGCATGGTGGGGAAGAGGCTTTGGAACACTTGCATCTCAAGGTGATCATAGATTCCCATACACTTGTAAGAAATCAGACCAATACAGAGAGCTCCTGGCTACCCTTTACCCAGCTTCCCACAGTGGTAACATCTTGGAAAACTCTAGTACACCAGGCTACTGACATGAAAAAAAAAAATCTATGAACTAGTGCAAATTGTAGCCCTATCTCAGGTGTAAGCAATGGCTACAACAATACAGTAGGAAACAAACTGTTTTCCTGAAACTTGACAACTACAGGGTAGAGAAAAGGACTTCAAAATTACACAGAAAATTGGTTAATAGCTTTAAATCAAGTTGCTATGGCAATACTTGGGACAAAACCTCCCTTAAGTGGTTTAGAGATTTCCTCAAGTATGTGGCATCTAAGCTGTTTTTGAAGTATCATTAACATTTATTCATATAAAAATGGGGAACGAATACTCAAAATAGAGTGAGCTGGATATACCAAGAACCAAAGATGAAAGAAATCATTACACAGCACACACTGAGTAGCTGTAATTAAATCTTGAAATTCTGATTTCTCCTTGACTGTTTTCAATAAGAGATTACCTGACTGAATGCACATTTTTGAATGGACATTGTGGTATATAACTGTGTTATATAACCATTGTGCTATATAACACCATTGTGTTAATAACCAACTGCAGAGGGCACAAGCAGAGGTGAGAAAACGACAAGAAGGTTTTGACAGTTTCAGTGAGAGAGAACATGCCTGATGTGATGGTTAATTTTATGTGTCACCTTGGCTGGGTCATGGTACCCAGCTATGAGTCAGAAATTATTCTGGATGTTTCTGTGAGGGCATTTTTGGATGAGATTAACATTTAAATCAGTGAACTATGAGTCAAGAAATTTTCCTTCCATAACATGGATGAGCCTCATCCAATCAGTTGATGTCCTGAATAGATCTACAGACTGACCTCCCTCAAGCAAGAGAGAATTCTGTTAGCAGAACACTTTTGGACTTGCCAGCCTCTAGAATCATGTGAGCCAATTCCTTAAAATAAGTCTATTCATATATATATAAATATATATTTCATGCATTTCATATATATAGCATATGTGTAATACATATAATGCATATATATTATGTTTTTTATACATACATATATATTACATTACACTGGTTCATTTTCTCTGGAAAACCCCAACTAATGCTGCAACTTAATAAACTGCATTGCTAATGGCGTGGCTGGTGATATGTGAACAGACTTAAAAGATAAGCTTAGGGACTTCCCTGGCAGTCCAGTGGTTAAGGCTTTGCCTTCCAATGCAGGGAGTGTGGGTTTGATCCCTGGTCAGGGAGCTAAGATCCCACATGCCTCAGGGCCAAAAAATCAAAACATAAAACAGAAGCAGTATTGTAACAAATTCAATAAAGACTTTAAATAAAGATAAGCTTAACTTTATAGTAACTGTACATTGCACAGGACAGAGGAAGAGACAGGGAAACAGTCAGAGAGGGAGGATGCTTATGGATAAATTATAATGCCTTTCACTGAAATAGGAAACATAGAAGGAAATTAAAGCTGCAAGTGTCAAGGAAGGACTAAGTTTTCCTCCAGATATATGTTGAAGGCAGCCAAGAAACCAAGGTATTTAATAGGCAGTTGGATTCAATGCCCTGAAAAAGAGAGATTTTAGTCAGTTAAGCATAGATCATAACTGAAGCCACAAACATTATTTCATGTTGTAAGAGCCATATTTTCAGCTTTAGATTTTAATAAAGTGGAAATAACAGGAAACTTCCATGAAACAATCATGGAATATTGTCATTTTTAGTTCTATCAGCAAGTAGAATATCATTTTGGTGCTCATCATATGTGCAAACATCTCTGTTGTTGGGGAATTCACCATCTCCTGTGACAACCTTCTGCATACCTAGATCCATAAAGGCACGGTGGATGGGCCAAAGGTGGAAATTCAAAGGAAAATACTTGTTCAACTGCAAACGCCACGTAGCTACTAGTTTTACCTTAATAAAATGAAGTTTTAAGCTTTAAATGTCATTATGATTCCTAAAAGAAAAAAAAATCAATGAGACACTAAACAGTGATTTCAGCCTTTTTTTTTAAATTAAGTAATTAATTTATGACTGTGTTGGGTCTTTGTTGTGTATGGGCTTTGCTAGTTGCTGTGAGCAGAGGCTGCTCTTTGTTGCGGTGCACAGGCTTCTCATTACAGCAGCTTCTCTTGTTGTGGAGCATGGGCTCTAGGCTCTTGGGCTTCAGTAGTTGTGGTGAATGGGCTTAGTTGCTCCGCAGCATATGGGATCTTCCTGGACCAGAGCTTGAACCCATGTCCCTTGCACTGGCAGGCAGATTCTTAACCACTGCACCACCAGGGAAGTCCCTGATTTCAGTCTTTTTAAGAGGAATTTTGACCTTGCTATATGGGACAAGAAGAAAGCCATTGATGGTAAAATCCAAGTCAAGCACTAAGCCCCTTCCTTACTGTAATGAAGGGCTAAGAGTCCATGTAAAGGAATTGGATTTAGAGATTTGCTTGGCAGACCTTCAGTGAAACCCATCTATAGGCTGGAATGCCTGGAATTTACATCATATTCCAAACCAGTAAGATCAAAGAGGTAGTAGGAACTTGTGCATGATATTAATTACACATTCTTAAGAAATTACTGTGCATTTGCAGGTGATATTTGAAAGTGGGATTACCCAAATTAATGCATGATTCAACAGCAGAGCAGATGTACTATTTAGGCATCTGAGTACATAGTTTAATACATTATTTCATGAAATATTAATATTACGACATTAATTTAAATTGATTTAGATGTCACACTCTAATAGGAGCAAAAAATTTTAAATGTTTTTACCAAATCACCATGTCTTGCTCTGCGCAGAGCTGTTGACAGGAGTGGTGTTCAATTGGACCTTATTTAAAACCTTCATTAATGAACTAGAGCAGGGAGTCAACAATAGATAATGAAATTCTGAGAAAATCATGAATCAGTACATAAATTCAGTGATCAGAGATGCACAGTACTGAAAGTCTTTGATGATTAAAATACAAAACGAGTCAGCCTGTAAATGTGTACAGAGTATATTAAGTCAGAAAAGATACCAAAATAAGAAAGAAAGAAAACAAAAAGCTACTGCTGCCCCAAACCTTTTTACCTATTATCATGTAAAAGTGTAGACTAGATTATACCAAGTTCTTGCACTATTTCTAAACAACAACAACAAAAATGCATTGAAAACACATGGCCTCCACATGGTGTGATCTAGGAACACATATTTGCTTTTTCAAGCCCTGACGCACATTATCCTTACATAGTCCATTTTCTCTGGGCAGGGATATTGTTACTAATCCCCAGACACTTAGTAGAGTCTGTCACAACAGAATAGAACAGGCAAAAAACTGGCTCTGCTTCCTACATGGCTTTGCTGTGGCTACTTGCTTTACCTGGTGATATTTCTGCTTACAAGTCAGGGGCTCCTCAATTCAACAGTGACCCTGATGAAACTTGACTGTACCTGGTTAGTATCTGTCAAGGGGAAACTTTCAGTTTTTCATTGTGCCACACACACACACACACACACACACACACACACACACACAAACATTCACATTCACACTCACACACCCTCACACATATATCCAGGAGTAGCATACCATTAACTGATCAGTTTCAAGAAAACCAAGTATTAAAATTTATATAAAGAGATTTTGAAAGAAAAAAATTATAAGTGAATTTTGGAACAATTATTATATGTCTCCTTTTAGAATTTTGTTTTCTCTATCCCTCAGCTGACCAGGCTTCTCTGGAGGTTTGCTCTTATAGTCCTGCTTGCAGAAGCAGAGGATTGTTCCTGGGATACTGGGACATTCCTTCTTCTGCTGGGTCTTGTGCTATTGTCATTGTTCTTCTCATTGCCTGGAATGTTCAGGGCCCATTTTTTTCTTTTTATCCAGTACTGTAGCAATGTTACAAGTTCAGATGTGAGGAAGGAAAACAGATACTTTGACCTATCTTTGGATTGAAATTCTAGGGCCTTTATTTGTTTTAGGCAATAGAAATCTCCATATGGTCCAGTCTAACTCTATAGAATTTGAAATAGGAATTTGGAGACAAAGTCTATGTCTTACTGGTCGTACCCTGTGCATATATTCCTTTGGAAAACTCTGCAAAAACAGGCTTTTTGAGGAAATAATTAAGGTGTCTCAAGGCCTTTAGATCAAATATCATCTAAACCCCATTTCATTATTCTGGCACCAAATTCTTCTGGCTTTCAGTTGAATCTCTCAGATATTCAATAATCAAAATATTTACATTTTGTTAGAAAATATAATATATGCACTTTTTATAATGTAAGTGATCAGAACACACTTATAAGCAATTTTTATCACTATGTGTTTGTGATAAACATTCACTACTCAGTAAAGCCAATGCATTTGCTGGGTGTATATAGATAAGTTCTCTGTCATTAATATATACTATGAAATTTCAGGCCATATCAAAGTTTTTTATAATAAATCCTCATTGTTCAATAGGCATGCATACAGGAAAATGCACAAATTGAACATGGACAAATCATGACAAGCTGAACACACTGTGTAATTATCACTTTGGCCCCTCTGAAGATTCCTCTTGTGACTGTCACCTCCCAGTCCGCTCCCTAAAGTGAGCAATACTCTGAGTTCTAACACACTTAACTTTTGCTATTTTTGATCTTTATGTAAATTAAATCATACATCATTTACTCATTTTTGTCTAGTTGCTTTTGCTATCATGTTTATAACTTTCACGTATGCCATTTCATGGAGCGGCAATCTGTTCATTTTTATTAATGTATACTATTTCCTGTATGGAGATGCCACAATTTATTGATACATTTTATTGCTGAATGCTTTTAGAATGATGACTGGGATGACTATGACTAAAGCAGATATGAACATTTCTGTAACATTTGAAATATATAGATACACTTTTTTTTTTTTTTTTTGGTTTTATACCAATAAGTGGAGTTTCTGGGTCATATTCAACTTGAGTAGATAATGCTAAATGGTTTATCAAAGTGGTTTTATCCATGTATGCAGTCATCAGCAATATGTGGGATTCTAGTTGCTTTCCATTCTTGGCCACATTTGGTACTATTAATCCTTTTAACTTTTCCCATTCTGGTGCAAGTGAAGTGGTATTAAATTTGGTTTTAATTAGTATTTTTATGATTTTTAGTAAGCACAAGGTAACTGGCCATGGGCCATGTGTATGTTCTTTTGGTGAAGTGCCTCTTCATGTCTCTTGCTTATTTCTAAATTCTGGATTAACTTCATGTGCAATATATATTTTTTCAGTCTACAGTTTTCCTTTTCACTCTCTAAAAGGTACAGTTTGATGAACAGAAGTTCCTCACTTTAATGTAATTCTATTTATCATTCTTTTTCCTTACAGTTTTTGTTCTAAGAAGCCATGTTTGAGAACTCTTTATCTAATATAATTCATGATGATTCTCTCCTACATTATCTTCTTTATTGTTTTACCTTTCACAGTTTTGTCTTTAATTTAGCTGTAATAGATTTTTTTTTGATAGGAGATGGAAGTTAATTTTAAACTTGTTCCGCACTAGTATCTGATAACTTAGCATAATTTATTGAAAAGAACACTGCTTACTACTGGTCCACACTGTCACTTTTATCCTAAATGGAGACCTTATGTAGACATGTTTACTTCTGGACTCTTCTTAATTTCTTTGGTTTATATTTCATCATTGGATCAATAGGGTATTGAATTATTATAGTCTTAGAAGAAGTCTTATTATCTAGTGCATAAGTCCTCTTTCTTTTTTCTTCATGTGAGTTTTAACTATTCTTAGTCCTTTAGTTTTCCAGAAATTTTAGAATAAGTTCACAACATCCATCCATACAAAGAAAATTGCTGGCATTTTGATTAGGATAACATCATATGCACAAATCAATTTAGAGAGAACATATTTACAATGTTGAATCTTTCAATCAATGAAACATGATATCTACTTTAGGTCTTATTTAATTTCTGTCAATATAATTGTAATATTTTTTAGGATGGAAACATTCATTTTTCATATATGTCTTCATTAACAGTAGAAGTTTTTGAAGCTATTGTAAATAGTATCATTTAAAAATGTTGTTTTTCATTATTCCAATATCTAGGTATAAATTTGATTTTTGAATATAAACTTTATATATAATGTCCTGCTAAATCCATACATATCTTTGAGAGGGGTAGGTCTAATATTTCAAATCTCTTGAGCTAAACTAAATGAAGCAGAAATATTTTATGCATTTTTGGCAAATTCACTAATATAGTATTTCTATCAATAGGGAACATAGAAAAAAAAAAAAGAAGCTCCTTCAAATATAATTGATAGAAGTATGGAATAATTCCCCTGTTGGTATATTGAGAATTTTAAAATATCGGATAATAGTTTTCAGCATTTTAAAAGTTTTTTTTTTCCAGAAAAGTTGAAAGAAAACGCACTTTTCCTAAATTTACCAATAATTAACATTTAGCCATATGTGTTTTCTGGTGAGAGAGAAGGAGAGGGAGAGAGACAGAATGAATTATTTTGACAGAGTTGTTGAGAAATAGTTTTCCTGAAACTGCTAAGATCAAATACTCCACCTACATAGCATGTTATAGTTTCATACCTAAGAAAACTACTATTAATTAAATAACATCATTGAAGATAGTTGCATGTGTTCCTAAAATGTGTTATGGCTGTTTTTTTACCCAGCACCCAATCACAGTTCATTCATTTCATTTGGTTTACCTGTGTATTCTTTACCTTTTACTTTTTAACCTGAAATGATTACCTGGATATTTCTGTGTTTTGTTTTTGTTTTGCATGGTTTCTCATGGATTTTAAAAGTGTGCAGACATGTTTTTCTGTAGAATATTCTATATTTTAGGTTTGCATATGATTAGATGCAAGCTACAGATATTTAGAAATAAAAAAATGAAAGTGATATTGTGTGTTTCTTATCCAATCACACCAGGAAATACATTGTATTAGGTCACTTGTTTAAAATGTATGTGTGGATTCTTCTGGCTATCTATAAAGGTATCCTCTGCAAAATAGGACAATATTGTTTCATTCCCAACCCTGTTGTGCTTATTCCATTTTCTTGTCTTAGTTTATCTGTTAAGACCTCCCATACAGAGTTGAAAACAAATAAGGAATGGGAACATTTTTGTGTTCTCAACAGAGATGTGTTTCAACATTAGTAATGCTTACTGTTCTTTTTGTTTGTTTTTGTTTTTTGCTTTAGTTTTTCAGATTAAGGATTCCTTTCCACAGTTCTTGTTTGGTAGGGGGTTAATATCTATTGAGATAATGTATCATTCATTTTTTTTCTTTTATTACACTGATATCTTAATGTTAAAATAACCTTAAGTTCCTAAAATAAAATGAGCTTAAGTTGCAGTATTATTTGTGTATATTGCTATAAAATATATATCTATTATTAGTAGTATTAGTCCACTGAAGAGTTGGAAGTGGGCATGCCCTTTCTTGTTGGATTCTTGTCTGGTTTTGGTGTCAAGTTCTACTATCCTCAGAATGTGAATTGGAGTATATCCCCTTTTTCTAATTTCTAAAAAGGTTTGTCTAAGATTTATGTTATTTTTTTTTTCTTAAATTTTGGTAAGATTCATTTGTGTTTTTAATTTTCTTTGAGGAAAGCTTTAATTATGGTTTGAATTTTAATACATTTTTGTTAAAAATGAATGGAAATTTCCCACTCATATTTTTGTTTGCTTTCAATGAGTATTTTTCTAGGAATTTATTTGATCTAAACTTTCTAATTTATAGGTATGAAGTTGATCATATGCTCCTCTTCTAATTTTTAAAATGTATTTAGGATCTGTAGTGATCAACAATTTTTTTTTATGTTTTATATGGCCTACTTTTGTTTTTTCTCTTTTCTCTCTCTCTCTCAGCATCCCCTTCCTTCTTGTTCCCTGATATTGTCAAATGTTATCAATTTTATCAGTCTGTTCAAAGAATTAATTTTTGTCTTTATTGATAACTTTATTATATATTTGTTTTCTGTTTCATTGTTAGTTTTCTTACCCTAGTTAAGATATAGAGAAATATTTATTATTTATATAATGCAATATTAAAGAAAGAATTATAAAGAACAAACTATTGACAAATGCCACAATCTGGACAAATTCTAAAAGCATTAAAAAAGCTAGAAGACTGTATTGTTCCAATTGGGGTGGTATGGGCTGTAAAAGTACAGGATAGAGTCTTTTAGGGAGATGGAGATGGTCTATATTACAATCTTAGTGGTTTTTCTAGAGATAAATGTATACATTCTAAGAGTTATAGACTTACTATTTGTATTTTGACTCTTTGAAAATTATACTTATTTTAAAAAGCAATCTATAATAAAGTGATAGATTATCATTAAAGCAGGGAATATATTTGCATCAACAATTGCTGGTGTGAAAGAAGATATCACATTAAAGATATTGTCTTAGTTTTCTTTGAACAGCTTACTTAAGACTATAAACCACAATAAAATAAATGTAAAATTCAGATAAACTTATTTAACCATTATAAGTTATGAAGCATTTTAATGTTTTCATTGTACTTCCTCCTCATATTCCCCTATGTTTTATTGCTATATACCAATATACCAATATTACATATAAAGATTTATAGAGCAGAAACTAATACACCATTGTAAAACAATTATACTCCAATAAAGATGTTTAAAGAAAAAGATTCAAAACTAAAACTAAGATCATTTGTCAAAAATCACAAGCTAAGAAGAGAAAAAACAGAATTTAATTCTATATACTTTGAGCTCAATTCTAGAACTAATTCATTCATTCCGCAAATATTGGTTAACCATTAATATACAATGGTCCATGCCAGAAAATGAGTTTATAGTTTTGAACACACAAAACACATGGTCATTGTCATATGAAACTTAGAGCCTATAAATAATGCCAATGATATTTAACTGACAAAACACACAAATGGGAAGAATGAAGAGAAAAAGACCCTTCTTTTATCTTGATTTAATACTTTTGCAAATAATTTCTCTGCAGAAAAATTCATAGGATAATACCTCACTCCAAAAGCTACAATTATTTCCAGTTTACTACAATGCAAAAGTCAAAAATTATTTCCAAACCTCTCATGTTAGATTCTGATTGAGTTTGTATTAAATCCATTAAACAGTTATTCAAGTAGTGTCTGATTAAAAATGTGGTCTTGTGGTAGAAAGTATGGCCCAAGTATCCTAATCAACCATCATACGGCTTAGTTTCCCCCATCCTGAATTTAGCAATCCAGCATCTATCTGACCCTCAGTTCTTCAGACCTTCAACCCTGACCTACTTCATTGACTATCTGTGACTTACATCCTAAACTTCATTTTTACCAGGAAGTAACCTGCCCCTAAGTTCTTTGAACTGTAAGATTCCTGTATTGACCATCAGTTATAGTTTTTCAACTATCTCCTTCCTTTACTGATTCTGGACTCATTCAACATCTAACCCAACAGACCGTCTCCTCTCTCCTGTGTTCTGAGTCCACTCAAGGCTTATTTTCATTCATACCCATAATAGATCCCAAGGTTCACCAATTTAATTGTCTTGAACTAATGTATTTGATTGTCCTTTGTCCTCATAGTCAACCAGATAAATATCACTCCAAATAGTCCAACACTATCATATCTTTTGGCTCTTTTTGCTGCCTATCCTAGGTTGCAGTTAACATAGCTGTGATTACTAGATTGATCACAATTTCATGCTATGCAAATTTAGCCAGAGTTTTCAGGATACTTGGCAATGCTTTCCTCATCTCCAACTGACTCATTACAACCCTTCCCTTAGCAGCTATTCAAAATAATCTCTAATGCTTTCAGATCCCCAAACTACTTCCACACCACACTCTGGGTAAAAGTTCTAGCTCCTAGTTCACTATGAAGATAGATGACATTCTACAATCTACCATCTGTATGATGTTTCTAAAATTAAAAAGTGAATTCATCATGCCATTCCCATTGCCATTATCTGGCTCCAGCTGATGCCTTTAGACACTTAGAGATTCTACTGGCTTCTGTTTCACTTTGCTCTTTCAGTTTCTTTGTTTATCCCACATAGCCATGCTTCCTTACACTTCCTTGTCTCTGTTTCCCCTGCTTAACATTGCATTTACTCTTTTCTCCACGTGTGTCTCTCCGGCACACTCTTTATGAGTCAGCTCAAACATCACTTCTCTTGGAATCCTTCCCCAAGCTGATATAGAAGCAGTTTCCCATAGTGCCATTTCTTTTGTTCGAAAAGCAGCTTGAACATATTCCTAATACACTTGCCCCCAATATGTTCTAAGCAATTTGAAAACCAAGACTAGTTTTCTTTTCTTAACATGTTTCTTCAAGCCAATTGCACTGCCTAACATATAACAAATGCCCAGTAGATTTTTACTGAATATGTTAAAACTGAACTTTATTGACAGTCACCTGTAAATGTCTTGATAATGTTAAAGAAAAAAAAAAACAACTTTTATTTCCTCATTATGTTTCTCTCCTCCTCTCTTTTTCATCCACTTCATTTTTTCCTACCCCTTTATTCCTCGCTCTCTTACTATAGAAAGGGAAGACCCTTATTCATTGCAATAGTCTGCAAATTGCTTTTGATTCAGTCCTCTGCCACCTCCATGTAATCACATGACATATCATTCTCCTTTATATTTGTGGTCTAAAAATATTCTTACTTCCATTTCATATTAAGAAAAACTATTTTCTTAGCCCTGCTAGGTCACACCATCTTTCTCTTGCTCTCTCTTCAGATATTTTTTTTTTCTTTATTTTAAAATCCAAACTCTTCTATCTCTTTTTCTCCATTACTAATTTGTTGCTTATCTGATAACAATCTCACTCTATCATCCTCATTCTAGTGAAATTGCTTTTCTTATTTTCAGTGCAAAACCCTCTTCTCAGTCATTCTCAAGTTCTTTCTCAAGAGACTGTGAAAACCGAATAAATTTTCCTTCACTAACAGCCCCTCCACCCATCCTGTAAAATGAGCCACATACTGAGGTATCTTCATACCTCTCTTCCTCCCTGGTCTGCATGTATTGTTCTTTTGGCTCATCACCTGTGACCATCTCAACTGGGATATTCTGCCAGCAATTAAAAGTATTTGGTATTCCTGCATCATCTGAAAATGTAGCTTTTGAGCCATTTTGATTAAAATAGGTTAGGTACGGTTGCCACCAAATTAGAATTGTGTGGGAACCGACTCTATTGTGGGTCACGGCCTACTCAATTTCTCAGTCAGAGTGCACAGTGTTACAACCCCACCCACAATCTCTTCATTGCTTCTTAACCCAGCCTTTCAAATATAGAGCTGCTCCTCCGGGAAATACAAGATCAGCTTCCTGTGAACCTCTTGCCACAGCACTTTTGTCAAATGATCAATACATAACCTTCTTTGGCTTTCTGTTCATAGACACCTTATTTCATGTGTCTTGTAGATTCATGAACATTGGACTTATAGCCAACGGTGCTACAACTCACACGTAACAAACAAACCTCAACTAGTACATAGAAGGCACATTGCCACCTTCTTGTTCTCAGGGGCACTAGATAGCACTTCAGCATTATGCTTGACGGTCATTCCAAATAGTGAAATCACCAATAACAACATAAAAATACCAAAAAAACCCCAAAAAACTGGCACTAAATAGACCACAGAAAGGACACTTGATTATAGCTTGAGAGTTGAGACAAGAAAACAAGAGTGGCTCCTTGTTCAGTTCCATTGAGTGACTCACATTTGTTTCGCTGCCCACAAATGACTGCGAAAGCACCACAATTATTGATGTTGGTATTGCACACACAGTTTAGCAAGTAGGAGAGTTTACACACACACAATCCTTGAACTGTTTTTTTTGTTTTTTGTTTTTTGTATAAAATAGATAACCAGCAAGGACTACTGTACAGCACAGGGAATTCTACTCAATATTTTGCAATGACCTATAAGGGAAAAGAATCCGATAAAGAACACACATATAACTGAATCACTGTGCTGTACACCTGAAACTCACACAACATTGTCAATCAACTATACTTCAATGAAAACAAAAGCAACAACAACAACAAAAATAACAGAAAAAGGATCGCTGAACAATGGGGATGGACTGTGTGTGCAGCTCTCTTGCTTCACCTCCACTCACTGGATTTCTGCTTGGCTATTTAAACCCACTTTACAGGAAAGTGACCCAGACCTTCCTCTGGACAATCTCCTCTTTCCTTGGCTAATTTTCACATAGCAACAGTATCTCCAGCCAAATACTGATTTTTGCTCCTGCCAACTTCAACTTTCTCCCATCCCTGTGTTCTAATGGTTTAAACATTCTTTTAGTCATCAGGACTAGAAGCTAATATTACATCATTCAATATGTTTTTTCTGTTTTTTTCTTGTTGAATTCATTCTTAATATTGCCATCAGCTTTATTTTCATAAAATAGGTCAAATCTTCTCTATGCTCCAGTTAAAAATTGATTCCAATTTTCTAAATATACATTTATGTACACCCCCAAATCCCAAACTACTTTTTGCATTAATTAAATTTACATACTATAAAATGTTTTGTGCTCCAAATATGTCATAAAATCTCTCTATTCATATTTTATTAATAACTCTACACAAATGTAACTTATCCCGATTTTTACCATCGTAAGTCATTTTTATTGTTTTGGGTTATTTATATAATTGAAATCATATAGTATACAGTCTTGCATCTAGTTTTTCTACTCTACCATAATGTAATAGAGAATGGAAGGATTTTGTTCATATGCATTGTCATTAATTATTAACTGATTCAATTATTGATGGAAATATGGCCATTTTCATTTCAAGTATATTGCAAATACTGCTGCTTTTAGCACATTTTTTTATTTGCTTCTTGGTGAACATATGCACATATTTTTGTTGTACCTATAGCTACCAGTGGTAGCTCTGCATCAACAGCCTTTATATACTGTGCTTTACTGGATAATTTCAAACAATATTCTAGAGTTTCTCCAACTTACAATCCCTCTGATAGCTTTTGAGTATTACAGACCAAAATTTGTCATCATCTGCCTCTTTCAATTTAATCATTCTACTCTGTGCATAACAATATATCATTGTGTTCTACTTTTTATTTCCTTGATGCCTAATGGTCTTAAGGATCTTCTTATACTTGTTCTGGCAATTTGGATAAATATATGAATAAAAACATGTACATGTCTTAAAATACAGGTTTGTTGTTATTCTGGCAGGGTAAGACCAATAGATCAGGAGGTGATTGTCATTGAAAAGATAGTTTTCACAGATCCCAAAAACAAGGGGCATGCTGCACCACTCAGGGCAACATGGAGACACACATGGGTTTGCCCCGAGACAGAGGAAATGGGGGACAGCGTAGGCAGGAGATTTTGCTGTGGTTTTAGCAGGAAAGGGAAGGCAGGGCAAGTTAACTGGGCTGAGGATTGGCTAGTTTGAATAATGTTAGTGGGCTCTGGGGCACAGAGGCTGCCTCTAGGTATCTGGTACTTGGCCCCAGAGTGATTAGGGTAGGGGGATAGTGCCCCTGAGTGTGAGAGCCCCATAGAGGAAGTGTGGGCTCTGGATTTGTTGTTTTGTATATGAAAAGCTTGCTCAATGGTAAATCATTTCCTGTCTCATAATTCACCAGCCTTGGTAGAGGTAGTCTTCCCCAGGGTCAGCAATGCACCAGATGTTAAAGCCTCAGAAATACATAAAATTAAAAAGATACACAATACAAGAAACTGATTAAGGCTTTCATTCACATTTCTATTGCATTGTTTTAGTTAGGTGGTTTTAATTCAAGAAATCAGCCCTTTGTGGTCACCCTATGGCTGGGTTTGTCACTTTCTTAATGCTCTGTTTTTCCTTTTTTTTAAATTTTATTTTTATTGAAGTATAGGTGATTTACAACATTGTGTTAGTTTCAGGTGTACAGCAAAATGATTCAGATATATGTGTGTGTGTGTATATATATATATATATATATATATATATATAATATATATATATATATATATATATGCACACACACATATATATGTATATAACTGAATCTATATTCTTTTTCAGATTCTTTTCCCTTATAGATTATTAAAAACTATTTAGTATAGTCCCCTATGTTATACAGTAGGTCTTTGTTGATTATCTATTTTAGATGTAATAGTATGTATATGTTAATCCCAAACTCTTAATTTATCCTTCTCCCAGTTCCTCTTTGGTAACCATAAATTTGTTTTCTATGTCTGTGAGTCTACTTCTGTTTTGCATGTAAGTTCATTTACATCATCGTTTTAGATTCCACATATAAGTGATATATGGTATTTGTCTTTCTCTGTCTGGCTTACCTCACTTAGTATGATAATATCTAGGTCCCTCCATGTTGCTACAAATGCCATTATTTCATTCTTTTTATGGCTGGGTAATATTCCATTTTTGTTACTAAGGTATAATTTACATACAAAAATGTTGTACTCCCTGTAGTGTAAAACTGAGAGTTTTGGCAAACATACACCATCAGACTGTGAAAATCATGATATAGAACAATCCCCTCCAGCCAAAAAAATCTCCCATGTCTCTTTGTGGTAAAAAAGAAAAATTTGCTTTAACAAGAATATCATGTAAATGCAATCATAGATCATGCTGCCTTCTGAGTCTGACTTACTTCACTTACAATGAGGCTCACCATGATGTTACGTGCACCAGAATTGTTCCTTCCTGCTGTTAAGTGGTGCCCCATAGTATGGACACAACACAGTTTGTTCATCTGTTCTCCAGCTAAGGAAAAGTTGGGTAGTTGCCAGTTTGTGATGATTACTAATGAAACCCTGATGCACATCTGCATACAGATTTTGTATGAACCCACTTTCTCTATTCATTTAGGAAATACCTAGAAGAGGGATTACTGAGTCATTTAGTAAAGGTATGTTTAACTTTACAGAACATGAAAGCATCTATTTCAAAAAGCCTGTACCATTTTGCATTTCCACAGCAATTCTGAGAGTATACCCCCAACTCCTGTCTCCCATTTTTGTGATACTGGTGTCAAACATGTCAGCTTTACATATGCTGAAACACGACACATAGCTTCTGGGTTTGCTTTAGACTCTCAGCTGGTTTTCTCATTTTCTCTCATTTTGGTGAGGACATTTTCAGCATATGATTATTTGTGTAATTATGCATGCAAAAATTCATAAATTCTGTGTCTGAAAATTTCCTTTACCATCTATATAATTTTTTTTATATGTTTATATTCTCCTAATAGAACTAATTGGGACATGTTTTCTAATGCCCTATTCTCTGGAATGGTTTGTGTGATATCAGTGCTGCTTCTTTCATATCTATTTAGAGGATTTCACTGGAAAGACATTTATGCCTGAATCTCAGCTTATGGGACTGTTTGGAAGATATCATTCCATTGTTTTTTCTGCCTTACAATATTTCTTTTGATATTATCTATCAGTCTTTCTACCACTTCTTTGAAAGGAAATTTATGTCCTTTACTTCTGTTTTTTGTATTTTATATTTTTATAGTTTACTAAAATTTTTGTAGTTTGCCAAAGTTATTCACAGTTTGTGTGTGTGTCTGTGTGTGTGTGTGTGTGTGTGTGTGTGTGTGTGTGTATTTCAATTATTTTGTTTGGGTTCTGTAGAGTTCTTTATTTTCTTGGTTTATGTACTTCAATTTTGTAAAATTCTTAACTGTTACAGCTTTAAATCTTGTATCTTCCTAATCCTCTCTCATGTCTCCTTCTTCACATCTCATATGTCCCATTAATTTTAATATTCTTACCAGCCCATGCAAACTTTTTCTTTTCTACGTATATCAATCTGGATATTCTCTACTTACCTGTTTTCTTATTCACTACTACACACTCTAGTGTTATTAATTCTTAATTTTAATTCATTCTTGTCTATAATCTCTGTCTTTTACTTTCCTAAATCTATTATTCAGAATTATTTTAACTTCTGTCTGTTGACTCATGTATAGATCACAAAATAATTACTTACTATTGTCTGTTTTACCTCTGAGTTTTAAGCCTTTTGGTCTTATCTTTGTTTGTTTGCATTTTCTTTTTTATTTTTATTTATTTTATTTTTTTTTTGCAGTACGCGGGCCTCTCACTGTTGTGGTCTCTCCCGTTGCGGAGCACAGGCTCCGGATGCGCAGGCTCAGCGGCCATGGCTCACGGGCCCAGCCGCTCCGCGGCATGTGGGATCTTCCCAGACCGGAGCACGAACCCATGTTCCCTTCATCAGCAGGCGGACTCTCAACCACTGCGCCACCAGGGAAGCCCCACATTTTCTTTTTTTAATAGATAACCAGACATCATGTTTCTTGTGTAAAATTTGTGTGGAGCCAGAATTCATCTACAAGTTGAAGAGGCTCTTGATAAATTATTTCACCAGAGATACTTTACCTGTCCTCTCCCTGGTAGAAAGAGTAGGATAGATAGAACTTACTGAGGGTTGTGTTGTGCACTTTAGGCAATGTGTATATATATATATATATATTTTTTTTTTTCATTTGTGTGTCTTCTGCTCTATTATGTAGCTTTCTAAAATTTCCAACTGAGAATAGGGGGGGTTCTCTGCCCCACTCCCACTGCTTTGTGTCCTGAATACTAATACCTGTTCCTTGGTACCATGAGACTGTTAAAATCCCACAGTGCTCTTTATATAGTTTCTGCTTTGCTTTTTAGCATCCCGTGCCATTCTGTTTTAAATTTTGGTAAATAGTGACTGAGGATTGGGCTAATTTCTTTGTCTTTCCCTTCTGAAATCATTAAACTTGTCTTCCCAGCCCTACAATCCTACCAAACTTTTAGTTGGTTTCTTTGCCTCTTACCTGTACCAGTTTGCTTGGATGTTGTATGCCCAGAATTGGAAAATATACTGAGGGAAAATGGTTACAAAATATTTGCTCACTTCTCCTCAGGTCTCCTTAGGGAACTCTGGTCCTCAAGACTTTGTAACCTCAGCCTCTCTCCGTTGCCTCTAAACATATCCCTTACTTTATGTTTTCATTCTTGGTGGAACATTTGTCTATCACTAGCTCATCCATTACAGCCATGAGTAGACATACTCATGCATTTTCCCCAATAACTCTAGTGTCTTTGCTCTAACAGCTTGTCTACCCATGGATGCCTATCTCCATTTTTCTCCTGGTTGAACATTATATTTTCATAATAGCTCAGTGGGAATTTTCATGACTTTCCATATTTAGAAGTGTTTTTTCTTTCCTTTGTGTTTTTGTATTTTGTACAATGTCTTGACCTATATAAATTATCAGAATACCACAGAGGAGGACCAGTTAGCATGTGCAATTAGAGCCATCAGTTTCCCCATCCTTCCAAATATACAGGGCTATGTTACTTGTTGTCTTGATGGCGACATCTCTATACCTACTGGCATAGCTGGAGTAAAATATAAACTTGTTTGAGGCAAATTAATTCAGTGGAGTTAAATGTGACTTAATGAAGAAAATCAAACAAACCATGATTTGAGAGCTTCCAGGAAGAATCCCTTCAGTGGGAAAACTCTGTATTGAAATGGTTGCTTTAATAAAAAAATAAAGTATGAGATCCTGCTG
>NW_006787395.1:59273-95340 GCF_000442215.2 Lipotes vexillifer
TGTCTGCTGAAATGCAAACTTATCTTTGTGGAGTAACAAACTAAAATCCATATTTTATTTATTTCTTGTCTTGGATGATATTATCAGATTTTTAAAATATTTTTTTTCTAGAAAGGGGAAATTTCTCAATGCAGTTGTATAAGCTTAAGAATAAAGAAAGGGAGACTTTAGTTATATTGTTTTTCTATCTATGCTTGCCTGAGACTTCCTTTCCTGAAATCCCTGCAAGACACAACCACGTTGAGATGTGTCTTTTCTCTGTGCTCATATCATTTTATTACCTCCAGTATGTCACTAAAAACTATGTCTCCTCGAATAAGTGACACACCTTTTCAAAGTAGAGGGAATGGCTTGTCCATGTAAAGTTCCTAGTGCAGTGCTCTCACACTGCAGGCATGTTCAATGCTTGGACAATGCTACACTGAAGCCCTTGTCCCACTGAGCTTTTATAGAATGCAAAGCACTATTTTAAATACTGAAAATAGAACAGTAAACAAAAATTCCCTGTCCTCTGGGAGATGAATCTGATGAAAAATACAGGCAGTAAAAATAAGTATGTAATATAATAACGTAAAGAGAAGGTAAACTGTTCTGGAAAATAAAAGTGCAAAATGGCAAAACTGGTGATATTTTTGCACAAGCCTGAGTGTGGTGGTTAAAATGGGCTCACAAATATCCAGAAACCTTTCAACTGGGAGAAGAAGGAATAAAATCAAAGGCCCCAAAGCAGAGGCCTTTAGAGGGAATAGGCCTTTGGTCTTTAGAGGGAAAAGAAACCAGGAAGTCAGCTAGAGGACAAGAGATAGGAAGACAGCTCTGAGGTTTAGCCAGGGGTTGGCCTTGTATGTCTTTGTGGGTCATGTAAATACTTCCTAATTATTGGTGTGAAATGGAAAGCCATTAAAGGTATTTGAACAGGCATACATATGCCTTATGGATTAAAAACTAAGTGAAGAAAGCAAGATAGGAGGATGTCAAAAGAATAAACAGAAAGCTTAGTCAGGTTCAATGCATTATCTAAATGGAAGGTTGCAACCAATTAAGGACTTCTTGTTGCCGTGTTTTTTTTTCTTCTGTTTTTGGCTGTGTTGGGTCTTCCTTGCTGCACGGGCTTTCTCTAGTTGCGGCGAGTGGGGGCTACTCTTCGTTGTGGTGCACGGGCTTCTCATTGCAGTGGCTTCTCTTGTCACGGAGCACAGGCTGTAGCCGCACAGGCTTCAGTAGTTGCAGCACGCAGCTCAGTAGTTGTAGCACGCCGGCTTAGTTGCTCTGTGGCGTGTGGAATCTTAGTTCCTCGACCAGGGATCAAACCCATGTCCCCTGAATTGGCAAGGGGATCCTTAACCACTGTGCTATCAGGGAAGTCCCATTGTTGTCATGTTAATCTGACAGTTTTATGAGCTTACTGACACAGTGATCCCTTTGGGATGGATGAAATACTGACTATATAGGCCACTTTCCACAATACCATGACTTCTCTCATTCACAAATACTCTATGATTCCATCTCAACTTTACATGTGATGTAAATTTTAAGACTTTGCTAAATTCTACACTTTATTCAAATTTCCTCAGTTTCCCCCTAAAGTCCTTCTTCTGTTCCATGATCCCATCCAGATACTACTTTACATTTAGTTATCATGACTCATTGGGTTCCTCTTGGATATGACAGCTTCTCAGACTTAAAAAAAAAAAAAAATTGACTACTTTGACAGTCTTAAGAAGCACTGGTCAAGTATTTTGTATTGTAGAATGTTCCTTTCTGGGATTTGTCTCATATTTTGCTCATGATTAGACAGTGGTAATATCTTTTTGGGAGGAACCACAGAAGTAAGGTGTCATTCTCATCACTCCTTATCAAGGGTACAAATTATCAGTATAACTTATCATTGCTGATATTGACCATTATCACCCAGCCTGAGGGTGTTTGCCAGGTTTCTCCACTGTTAAGTGACTTTTCCCAGATGCTGTTTGCTGTGCTCTTTGGACGGAGTTACTTTATGAGGTTCAGACTTAAAGAGTGGGGAATTCCACCTTGTTTTGTGCCACACAAATTATTCCTCTGCATGGGAGATTTGTCTCTTTTACTTATGTATTCATTTATTCAATCATTCACTTATGTCAGTATGGACTCATAGATATTTATTTTGTCTTTTGGCTTATAATCCAAGGCTACTTTATTTTGTTGCTCCAATTCTTCCAGCTTTGGCCTTTGGGAGATCTTTTGGTTGATACGTGTGCTTCTTTGACATACCCCTACCATTGAGAGTATTTCATGAATTTGTTTACTTATTCTGAGCACTTCCTTACTTTCTATCACCATAATACATACCAGACATATCTTGTATATTTTCTGCCCTAGTCGTATAATCAATCACTTCTCCAAGGAGCCCTTGTTTCTTTTATTGTTGAATGGAATTAGAAACCATGGTTTCAGGATTAGGTGTGCTCCTGGTTACTGGGGCATTATTGTTCCTAGGTCCTCTCAGTTGACTGAGCAAGGCAGTTATATGTGTATACTAAACCATTGTATGTATGAATACATATGTCTATAAATATTTTTACATGTAACCATGAGTTCACACTGAAGTCTCCAAGTTTAATCCGTTATCACAAATATTATTATACATTCCTCCTTTGATTATGTTTAAGTTCCCACTCAAAGAGGGAGGAACCTGGTTCCCATCACTAGCCATCTATTTATTTAAATGTTTAATTCCAGTATACATGCAGAGCAGCATAAGAATTGTTAATCTGAACCCCACAGAATCAACTTCTACACTGTTTTTGTGCAGTTCATTTAGTCTTACAGATTCTACTTTCTTCCAGCATTAATCAGGCCAGCATTTTTTCTTCCACTTCCTTCAGTGAGGCTTTTTCACACACTAGTAATTGTTTTATCATACTGTATAGTATATCCTAGTATTCCACAAGTTTAGGAACTATATTTCCTATATATATACTGTATATAACTATATATACATTTTAATTATATGCATTAAAGTACACACTTTGTGCTATGGCTCTTGACAAGTGCCTGGTGCCATGTGTCCAGAATTATGGTATCATAGAGTATAGTATTACCACTAGAAAGTATACCCTGTGATTCTCTCCTTCATTCTTCCTTTCCTCTCCCTTAGTCTCTGACAACTACTGATCTTTTTATTGTCTCCATAACTTGGCCTTTTACAGAATGTCATATAATTTGTATCATATAGTGCTTAGACTGTTCAGATTTGTTTTCCCTTTAGCAATATACATTTAATATTGATCCAATAGTTTTCATGATCTGACAGCTGTTTTATTGCTGAATAATAGTCCATTGTATAAATGTAACAGTTGTTTATCCTTTCATTTCTTGAAGTATATCTTGATTACTTCCAGGTTTGGGCAGTTATGAATAAAGTTATTTTAAATGTCCATGTGCAGGCTTTTGTGTGGAAATCTGCTCTGAAATCAATTGGATAAACATCTAGGGATCTATTTGCTAGCTTATGTAGTGAGATCATGTTTAATTTTGTTGGAAACTGCCAAACTGTTTTCCAAAGTGGCTGTAACATTTTGGATTCCCACTAGAAAAAAACAATGAGAATTCCTATTGCCCACAGCCTCCCCAGCCACTGGTATTGTCAGTTTTCCAGATTTAGACATTTTAATAGGTATGTGGTGGTTTCCCATTGTATTTAATTTCCAACTCTCTAACAAATCATTTTGCTTCATTTATATGCTGATTCATCATCTGTATATCTTATTCAGTAATGTCTCTCTCTCTCTCTCTCTCTTTGTTGTTTTGGTTATTTTGTAATTTAGCTGTTTGATTTTTAATGTTTTTGAGACTTCTCCGCATACTTTGATACAAATCTTTTCTCGTATATATGATTTACAAATAGTTTCTCCTAGTCTATGTTTGTCTTTTGGTTTTCTAAACAGTGTTTAATATTAATACAGTGCAACTCATTAATATTTTACCTTTATGGATTGTGTTTTTAATATATATATATATATATATATATATATATTTCTCACACCCAATCCAACTAGATCACATAGATTTTTCCTATATTTTCTTCTAGACATTTTATGGTTTTATATTTTATATTATATTATATTTTATATATTATATTTTATATTTAGGTACATTTTGCTCCATTTTGAGTTAATTTTTATGAAAGTTTGTGTGACATTTCTTTCCCAGTACATTATTTTTTGTATATGGGTGTCCAATGGTTTTAACACTATTTATTGAATACAAATGATCATTTCTCCATTAAGTTGCCTTTATTCAATTTTCAAAGATCAGTTGACTGTGCCTGTGTGGGTTATCTTACTGTTTTTGAGTTCTAGTTTAATTCTACTGTTATCTGAGAGCATACCTTGTATGCATTTCTGTTCTTTTAAATTTGTTGTGGTGTTTTATCACTGAGGATGTCCTCTATTTAGAGGAATGTTCCATGTGACCTTGACAAGAATGTGTATTCTACTGTTGCTGCATGGAGTATTCCATAACTGTCCATTACATCCAGCTGATTGATGGTACTGCTCATTTTACCTATGTCCTTCCCGAGTTTCCACCTGCTAGGTCTGTCATTACTGACAGAGGGCTGTTGAAATCTCCAACTACAGTAGTGGATTTGAATATTTCTCCTTGCAGGTCTATCAGTTTTGCCCCATGTATTTTGATACTCTGTTGCTAGACCACTATATTTTTAGGATTTTAATTCTTCTTGGAGAATAAACCTATTTATATTTATTTAATCATTTTATTGCTCTGAAGTTTGCTTTGTCTGAAATACAACTACTACAGCTTTTTAAAAAATAGTGTTTGTGTGGTGTATCATTTCATATCTCTTTACTTTTAATCTATCTGTATCTTGTAGAGGACATATAGTTAGGTTTTATTTTATAATCGCTCTCACAGTCTCTGTATTTTAATTGGAGTACTTAGACCATTCACATTTAAAGTGTTGATATAGATTCTGTTTTCCATTTGTTGCACCTATTATTATATTTCCCTCTCTTGCATTGACTTTTCTGGTTTTAACTGAGAATTTCATATGAATCCATGTTTTGTCCTCTTTTAGCATATCATTTATACTCCTAGAGTGTGCGATATATATTTACAACTCATCTAAATCCAGTTTCAAATAATGCTATACCATGTCATGGGTAGTGCAGGCACATACTAGTATAATTTCCCAATTCCTTCCTCCTGTCCCTTATAATATTGCTGTCATTAATTTCACTGAGCTATATGGTATAATAACCTAATATATTGTTACTATTATTACTCTTATAAGTTTTTTATCAGATACTTTAATAATAAGAAATAAAATGTAAAAAGTTTTATTTTTATCTCTGCTTATTCCCTTTCCTGTGTTCTTCCTTTCTTTATAAAGGTCCAAGTTTCTGAACTGTATAATTTTCTTCTCTCAGAAGAACTTGTCCTAACATTTCTGGCACAGCACATCCACAGGCAACAAATTTGAAGTAATGTGTTTGGTACCAAATTCCAGGTTGCTGGTCTTTTTCCTTCCTTCTTCCCTCCCTCTCACCCTCCCTCTCTCTCTCTCTTTCCTTCTTTCTTTCTTTCTTTTTCTTTCTCTTTCTTTCCTTCTCACTCTCCATATTTCACTTCACTTCATTCTGGCTTCCATGGTTTCTGATGGGAAGTCAGATGTTATCTTTATCTTCTATAGGAGAACTCTCTCCTCCTCACTATATGGCTTATTTCAGGATTTTCTTTTTGTCGTGTTTCTTTTTTTTTTTTTTTTTCCTTGAAGTTTGAATATGATATACCTAGATGTAGACTTTTTGGTATTTATCCTGCTTGGTTTTCTTTGAGTCACCTGAATTTGTGGTTTGGTGTTTGTCATTTATTTTAGAAAATTCTCAGTCATTATTAACTCAGATATTTCTTCTGTTACTTCTTCTGCTATTCCTATTACATGTGTGTTACATATTTTGTACTTATTTCACAGTTCTTGAGTATTTTGTTTCATAATTTAAATTATCCTTTGTTTTTATATTTTAATTTGGGAAGTTTCTATTGCATTTGTTCAAGCTCATTGATTCTTTCCTTGGCTGTGTCTGATCTGATCTAATAAAATGAGTCCATTATAGGCATTCTTCATCTGCTATAATGTTTTTGATTTCTAGCATTTATTTTTGTTTACTTCTTAAATGTTTCATCTGTATGCAAACATTACTCATATGTTAGTGAATATTATGTAATTTTTCTATTGGATCTCGTAATATATTAATCACAGTTATTTTAAATTTCTATTAATTACCCCAAATCTACCATATCTCGTTCTATTTCTGATTCTTGTTTTATCTCTTCAGATTGCATTTTTTTAATTTATTTTTTGTTTCTTTTGTTTTTGTCCTTTAGCTTACCTCACAATTTTGTGTTGAAAACCAGACATGATACATCAGGTAGTAGCAATGGAGGTGATTTGGCTTTTAATGTGAAATTTTATGTTACTCTACCTAGGAGCTAGCTTATAATTTAGGTTTCCTGTAGCTCTAAGTGCCAAAGTCTTCAAAGTTTCTTTTATTATTATCTCCCCCCTATATGAGACACATTAGTAGAGAATACTGGAGTTGTTTAATTGACTTTCTCCCAAGTCAAGTAAAACTCTGATAAAGAGTTTCTCTTAAAGACTAGTTCATTGTTATTGAGAATTCTCCAAAAGTATTTCAAAATGGAACTTTTCTCCTTCTGCTGACCAAAATATGTGTGTAGATTTTCCTCCAGTGTTTATCATGAAAACCTGGTGAGGATCCTATAAATAAAACCCATGAAAGTTGGGAGGCCCCTAAGACCAGGCCCTTGGGAGTTTTTAATCTCTTTAGCTAATCCATACTCAACTTTCAGTAACTCATCAAAACTGCCATATCAGTGTTCCTATTCTTGTTTGCTTTAGTGGTTGGATTACCATTAATATTATTGTTATTATTATTATTCTCCACTGAAATTCTCTGTACTTGCTTCCCTCTCCAGATTTTGGGGTAGCAGTTTGTCTAATGACCTCAATTTCTGATGCATTTCAGAAAGTCACTGACTTTTTTCAGTTTGTTCGGCTCTTTTCTTGTTTGAGGTCTTGAGTGATGACTTTATATGATGGAGCTGATCAAAAGTTTCTTCTTCATTTTTGAAGGATAATTTCACTGGTATAAAATTCTACTTTGGTGGTTCTAATATTTCCTTTCAATGCTTTAAATATTTTACTCCACTAGCTTCTTGCTTGCATTATATCTTATGAGAAGTTCACCATCATTCTAATCTTTTTCTCTCTATAGTTGAGGTATTTGTTTTCCCTTTGGCTTCTGTTAAGATTTTGTCTTTGTCTTTTGTTTTCTGTAGTTTTAACATAATATGTCTAGGTGTAGTTTTGGGGGATTTTATCCTGCTTGGTATACTCTGAGCTTCATGGATCTATGATTGGATGTGTGTATTAATTTTTGAAATTTCTCAATATCTATCACTTAAAATATTTTTTCTGCTCTGTTCTCCGTTTCTTCTCTTGGCATTTCTATAGCATGAATGATACACAATGTAAAAATTTTCCACAGTTCTTGGATGCTAGCTTTCATCATTATTATTATTATTAATTTTCTCTTGCATTTTAGTTTGTGAAGTTTCTATTGACCTATGTTTAAGCTCATTGATTTTTTCCATGGCCATGCCCATTCTACTGAGGCATCAAAGGCACTCTTCAACTCTGTTACATTGTCTTTGATTTCTAGCATTTTCTTTTGTTTTATTTTTAGAGTTTATTCTGTCCATCCATTACTTTTTGCACACTTTCTACTTCATTCCTTAGAGCCCTTAACATGTTACTAATAGATAGTCTAAATTCCCTGTCTGATAATTAAAAAATGTGTGTTGTATCTGAGCATTTTCTTTTTTTTTTTAGGGCCCCAGCTCCCTGGCTTTTGTACTATTTTTTAAAAACAACTGTATTGAGGTATAATTTACATACTATAACATACACCCATCTTAAGTATAAAATTCAATGATTTTTGGTAAATTTACCAAGTTGTGCAAAGTTCACCACAATTCAGTTTTAGAACATTTTCATCATCCCAGTAATGCTCCCAGCCCCTGACCACAGTGATCTGTTTTCTGTCTCTGGATTTGTCTTTCCTGACATTTCATATAAAGGGAATCAAACGATATGTGTTTGTTTTGTGTCTGCCACAACTTTGAGTAATATTTTAGAGGTCTTTGTACTATTTTAGTGGGACAATTGGTGAAACTTCCATAAGATCTGTAAAATGGCTACTGAGCATGGTTTTGATGATTGCTTTACCTCTTCAGATTATATTCTTGCCTTTCTTGCATACCTTATAAGTTTTAAATAGGTATGATGTTTTGGGTAATAGAAACTGAGTTATATAATCTTTAATGTCAATTTTGTATATTCATCTTCCCTGAAGATGTAATGAGTTTAATGTTTCCTGTAACTGTAGGTGCTAGGGGTTCAAATTCCTCTAGTATTCTTGTTTCTGTTGTTGTTGTTTGTCTGCTTCCCTATTGATTTTGGATTTTCCTACATAGTCCTCTGCAGAAAGCTTCTATGTGTCACACCTCTTTCAGTTGCCATCCCTCATTATTGTGTATGAGTCCTATTTGTGTTGCTGCAAGGTGTACAGAAGGGCTATCTTTCTATAATTATGATTTAGTCTGTATTTTAGTGGACCCGTGTCTCTAGACTCTGACCTTTATAAGTGGTTGTACAGTGGTATAGCTCACCCCCCACTAGGTTTGGAGCATAAGGCTAATGTACTGCATTTGGAGAAATGCCCTTCCTGCAGGTGGGATAAAGGTCTTGTAAAGGCCTTTCCCCTGAACAGGAGGGCTTTGTTAAGAAATACTCAGCAACTTTCACAATGACTCCTCCCCACTCTGTCCTGCCAGAGCCAGGCAGAATCTTTTTCAGAGGTTTTCTGGGAAAATATGATGCAATGTCTGGTGTTTAAACTCACAACAGTGTGAGGACCACCCTAGGACTTCTGACCCTAGTTATTTATCGTTCTCACACAAGTTCTTATTCAGCCCCCAGCAATTCTTCAAAATTATCATCTGAGTGTTCCTGCGAGTCTATGGTTCCAGCAGCTCCAAGAAAGCAGATTCCAATTGTGATATTCTGGCTTCACTTCTAGGATTTTGGGGTGATATTTTGCCCTATAATCTCAGTTCCTGGTAGGTCCAAAAAGAGTGGTTGATTTTTTTGTTGTTATTTTGAGGATTGGTGAGACACCTTCTAATCTCTTTAAATGTCAAAGCTGGAACTAGATATTTATCATTTGAGTATAAAAACATATCAAAGATTTACTTGTATAATTGTAATGCCATAAAGGAACATTTTTTTTATTAAAGAATAATTCCCTTTATTTTTGTCCTTACTTCACTAGTTTTTAAAAATAACTAATAATAACGATTCACATATGTCCCAAGAACAAACTTACATCTTTAATGGCAGTCCTTTTGAATTGTATTTTTCACAGGTGTTACACTTTCAGTATAATCCTATCTTCAGTAAGCCATCAAATTTTCTCTAGGATACAGGTAGCTTTATTTCATCAAAAATCAGTTTTCAGTTTTAATGTGGACACATTTTCTCCACAGTAATGACTTGCTGTTGTGAAGCAGAACTAAAAAGAATAATTTGTCTATGTGCAATTAAAGTCTCACATTCTGAACCTAATTGTTTCTGTGCAAAAACCCTGCTTTATGAACTGTTACTCCTATCTTTATAGTGTGCTTTGGAGGAGGGAGGCTTGATGAGTTGTTTCTTAATTTAATGGACTTAAATATACCACGACCAGCTGCCAAATAATTTGTGAAAATGCATTATCATTTTGTGCATGTTGTCCTATGAGAAACAAAAGTAAGATGATTGTTAAGTGTGTTGCAAAGAAATGTAAATATAATCCCCTAAATGCAATTATATAAGATCCACTTTCTTGTATATGGATTCATTAGCACAGAAATAAAATAAGTATTTTTATTAAATGGAAAAAGTCATCAATTAATGTAGAATTTAACCATAATCGTTTAACAATAATTTGTTGCTTCTTCCAAATTTAAAAATGGCAACAATGACTATATAATAACTCTACAAACCTTTCCATTCTTAAAGTGGCCTTGACATAGTGTATTATAACCAAGATATTTCTAAGTTCATATGTTTGCATGTGCATGTGGAAGTTAAAGTTGCTCCACATTAAAAACCAAAATGACTTAAGGGCATTTCTGCTTTTTTGTTTTATGTTTTTGTTTTTTCCTTGCACTGTAATTCTCAAAATTGGAAGTTTAAAGTTTGTTTAAATGGATAGATATGTGTGTCTACATTCTTATTTGTCATCTAGTTTTTGGCTATGCCTATTTGTGGGGACATATAGATAGCGTAATGTTAGGAGTTTAGAAAGGTTAACCTGGAGAAAACCTCACAGAAGTGACACCAGTACAAACCAGTTCAAGACAGTGGAGGTGTGGGATACAAATGGAAATGGAAGCACTGCATTCGTAGGGCAGAAGGAATGTCATTTACATCCTAGCCTAGCATTTGTGTGCTTTACTCCAGGTCACTTGGTTACCTGGAGAATCTGTTAACAATTATAACAGGGCGTTTCAGCTATTCACATATCTTTGAGTGCCACACTTAGACTGCCCATACATCTGGTCTTGGAAACAGTTGATATATTATTCCTTGCACTCAATTGCTTTCCTTCTTCTTCTCTGGTCTAAAGAGCACTCTTGGCAAAACCATCATGAATTCTTCATTTCCAGCATGTGATTTTTTTTTTTGGTTGTTGTTTTGCGGTACACGGGCCTCTCACTGTTGTGGCCTCTCCCGTTGTGGAGCACAGGTTCTGGATGCACAGGCTCAGAGGCCATGGCTCACGGGCCTAGCCACTCCATGGCATGTGGGATCTTCCTGGACCAGGGCACGAACCCGTGTCCCCTGCATCGGCAGGCGGACTCTCAACCACTGCACCATCAGGGAAGCCCTCCATCATGTTTTAATGCACATTATAGCTTAGATGCTCAACACTGGATTATCTCCATGATATCATTACTCCTTTAAATAGGAAACACCTCAGATGAATAAAGACACTGCTGAGGTTCAGCCTCCAGCATGTCCCTGAGGTTCTACTCCTCTACCCTTACCATACACGAGAGTCAACACAGCAGGCCTAATTGTTATCCTTAAAAAAGGCCCTGCTTACAAGACTGGTCCTTTGCTGTTGTCTAGAAACTTAGATCTCAGGAGGGTTCCCAAAACTGTTAAAAGTGGTTCATTATGCCTAAACTGTTTGTACAAACAATATGGCTTGTGCTTATAAAGAAAACAAAATATTCAATGAGATTTGTTGAAGCATGGTAAGAAAGACTTTATTCAACAGGACTATTGCCATAAGCATAGGGACCACTATGATGGAATTCTGCAGTGGAGGAGAGAGATTGGGCTTAATCTCTGAATATAGCATGGACAAATTTGTACCCAAGTCATAGGGTGGTAGTCATTGGGTCAAATATTACTAAGAGGAATCATCAGGTCTAAGGGGGATTCCTGCTAAATTGACTCAGTAAAAACTCTGAGTGCTGAGTCTCTAGCAAGCACCTATCCCAGACTCTACATTCCCCTGGGACAGGACTCAGAAAGCCTGGGCCTGGTTTCCCCAACTTCACTCAAAACACCTCTTCGTTTTGCTGATTCTGCTTTATATTTTTTGTTGTAATAAATCCCAGTTTTGGCTATGATGATATACTGAGTGCTATGAGTCATCTTAGAGAATCACTGAAACTGAAGATGGTTTGGGGGACTCCCAATACATCTATATTCTAAACGTTTACTAATTTAGTCTAGAGCTACCCAGATTCCTAACTCTATCAAATTGCTCGCTCATATGAAGCTTTCCTTTATATTTTAGGGTGGTGGTGGTGAATTGAATCTAATTCGTTCTGAGATAGTTATTTTTGCTTTACTCTTAGCTACTCTGAGGTCTTGAATAAGTAAGGAAATCTCCTGAAGTCATGGATTCTCAACCTGCATATGAAAGAATGAGTCTATAGGCCCCTTTTTCAACAGGCTGTGGATTCATAGACTATTTTGTGTTCTTGTCGCCCTATAGTCTTTTCTTCTTTTCTTGCATAACTTTGAAAACATAAAAAGTTTACATTAAGCATTTTCTTCCCATCTCACCCTACCTTATTGACATACTAAATTTTGACTGTTTTCTGTTGTGGTTGTTGATGTTGTTGTATCAGTTGGAGTACTTTTGGCTGCAAGTAATAGATTATTCAAAGGGGGAATCAACATCCTACATAATGAAGAGTTTAATATCACAGGTAACCAGAAGTTCTTGGAAATATAACTCCAGGTTTGTAAAACTGAGCAACACACCCAAATCAACAAGGGCCCAGACATCATTGATATTTCTGTTTTTAAATGTGGCTCATCCTTTCATGACTGAACTTATGGTTTCCACAAGTCCAGACATCAGATTCTTACAATCTCAATCAAAATATAAAAAGAGTAAGATCCCCAACCACATCTTCTTTTATCAGGGAGAAAAAAAAAAATTCTTACACAATACCTAGAAGAGGTTTTCAACTATTTTGTTGGCCAGGTTGCTAATCACACTGATAAAACTTGTCAAAACCATTCTATGTCAAGAGGAAGAGAATGATCATAATTTGGATTAGATTAAGAAAAAATTACACATCAGAGCTAGGGAAGGGCCACACTCCATGAGAAGCTGAACATCAGAAGAAAAGTCTAAGCCTCTGTCAGAGGAAGGATTAAGAAACTGGCTACAAGATCAGAAAAAAGAAAAATATCCCAAGCAACCAACAAACCAAACCAAACAAAACAAAAACTATTAACTTATTTTGTTACTTTAAATAATATTAGCATTTTTAATCTTTGGAGCATAACATGTTTTTTTCATATCCTATGTACTATTACTCTCAAATAATGTTGTATTTCCCAGAATTTGCAAACTTTTAGAAAATTAAGAGGTAATGAAGCATTTACTTTATTTGTACTTTAATGGACATGATGGCAACATTTTTCTCTATTTTAAAAGCATTAGCTCTTAATGTAACATACAATATTAAAATGTTTAAGAACTATACACTAATTACTATTTAAAATGTAATCTTTTCTGATGAACAAAATGCAAAAAGAACTAAATAATGGAATAATATTTCATGTTCATGGACAGGAAGACTCAATATTGTTAAAACATTAGTTCTTCCTAATTTAATCTGTAGATAAATGCAATCCCAATCATAATCCCAGAAAGTTATTTTGTGGATATCAAAAACTGATTCTAAAATTTATAGGAAAGGCAAAAGACCTAGGATAACCAACACAATATTGAAAGAGAAGAACCAAGTAAGAGGACTGATACTACTCAACTTTAAGACTTACTATAAAGCTACAGTAATTAAGACTGTGTGGTGTTAATGAAAGAATAGATAAATTGACTAATGGAACAGTAACACAAGAGAGAACCCAGAAATAAAACTACATAAATATAATCACCTGATTTTTGAGAAAGGAGCAAAGGCAATACAATGGAGAAAAGGTATTCTTTTCAACGAAAGATACTGGAACAACTGGACATCCAAATGCAAATAAATGACTCTAGACACAGACCTTAAACCCTTCACAAAAATTAACTCAAAATGGATCACAGACTTAAATGTAAAATGCAAAACTATAAAACTTCTAGTAGATAACATAGGAGAACATTTAGAGGTCCTTGGGTATGGTGATGCCTTTTTAAACACAACATCAAAGACGTAATCCATGAGTGAAATAATTGATAATTAGACTTCATTGAAATTAACAACTTCTGCTCCAAAAAAGACAATATCAAGAGAATTAGCAGACAAGACACAGACTGGGAGAAAATATTTGCAAAGGACACATCTGATAAAGGACTTTATCTAAAATATATAAAGAACTCTTAAAACCCAACAATAAGAAAACAGATAACTTGATTAAAAATGGGCCAAAGGTCTGAACAGACACCTTGCCAAAGATAGACAGATGGTAAATAAGCATATGGAAATATGTTCCACATCATATGTCATCAGAATATTTTGTGTGTAGCTGAGATTTCCAAATAGTTCATATACAGATACATATTTTATTGTAGTTATTTAATTTTTTAAAAAATTAGATCTCATTTGCTTTCTTTCCTTTGGTAGTGTCCTTACTATATATATCCTGATTTTGTGGTTTTGATTTCTTCTTTTTCCAATAATTTAATTAAATTTAATTTTTCTAGTAGCTAGTAATTTTTATACATATATATGGAATCTTAAATTTATTGAATTGTGAAGAGAAAACATTTTGTAAACTTGATTACTTTTGAATAAATATCATATCAGGCTTACTATACTATATATATTTTCCTAAATGCTTCACAGGCATTTATTTGCAAAGAGTGTACTCAAAAATTGTACCAATAGCTAATAACTAACTGATATAAGGTAGACACCAGTCATCTGCAGCAAAAAAAAGACCATTATTGGAGAAATTGTCCTTAAGCAAGGCAATTCGACCAAAAGGCCATTGGATACTTAATTACTATCAATATAAAGGTGCGTAAAATGATGACTAGAAGTGTATGTATCCATAATCAGATACAATTTATGGGGAAACTTTCCTCTGTGTTTTAGTTCTCCACAGTACACAATGTAGAAGAGAACTGCTCAAATATAAGATAGGCAAAGTTGTGAACATATCATCTACTGTTATTTTTCTTAATTCTACTCAAAATCTCTTACTTCTTGTTTTTATTTTATTAAAATTGAATTTAAGTAAAGTAAGCATTTGACACTCTCCCTCACTTTACTGTCTTTTTATTGAAAGTCCTTCTCTCTCTCTGTATTTAAGATAATCCATTTTAAATGTAGTTTCACTTGCATTCATATGATAATTTCAACTTCATCTGCTTGGATGCTCTGCTTGCTTTCCAGCTTCTCTTCTCCTTAAGATAATTCTTGTCAGGAATCACTGGATATTCTCTCAGTTGCTTCTGTTCTTTACTTTTATGTTTTTCAGTTGTTTATAAGCGTCAAGATGTAATGAATCATATCTTGTCCATTTCTTGTATTTCCCACAGCATCTAAGTTTAGCACAGATTTCAAAAAACTGTTTACCAAACAGAAATTGCTTTCCTTGATGTCTTCACTTTTTAGCTTTCTGGTTTCCCAATATATTAGAATAATCTTTGTCTTTTATGTATTATCTTACATATAAACTGTTCTTACATTGTTGCCTAATATTTGTTTTCTAATTTCATATATAATAATCTTTTACTTGATTTTTGTTCATAAACTGTCCCTGTGTAATAATATCATGTCTGTAAATTTGTCACTTATAAGGGTATAGAATTAGATTTTCTGATTTGCTGTACATTATTTCTTTTCTTATGGCTCAATCCATGTTTTCTCTATCATTTGCTTAAATAATTATTTTATTTGTTTTAAGGGCACAATATGTGCTCATTATGAAAGTAATAAAAAATTGAAACAAAGTAGAAATAGTAAGGCAACAAGTGACACCTCCTAGAGTAATCAACATTTACATATGATTGTTATCATTCTAGCCATGATTATATAAACTTTTAAAACAAGAAGGTTGGATATAATGTGAATGGATAGGTGGATAGATGAAGCACTTTTTCAAATAAATTATTTAAATTAAGTAACTCAACTCATTTTTAATCATAAGAGAATATAAATAAATGATTAAATAAATTCTTTTTGTTTTGGCTTGTATAAGGTAAGGCCGAGGTTCACTTCTTTTCTGTGTGGCCATCCAGTTGACCAAACACAATTTACTGAACATCTCATTGTTTCCACACCATTACTTTGCCACTTTGTCACAAATCAGGTGACCATATAAATGCTCAACCTTTTCTGAACACTCTATGTCTGTCTCTGAAGTTAGTTTGCTATTCTGCCAATACCACACTCTTAATTGCTATACTTTTCCAAAAAGTCTTAATATTGAATGGTGTAAATCAAGCTATTTTCTTCCTTTTCAATATTTCTGTGGACATCATTAGACCTTTGTATTTCTATATGAATTTTAGAATGATTTTATGAATTCCTGCTAATATTTTTGGGGGATTTTTGAATAAAATTTTACTGAGTATCTATCTATCTATCTATCTATGTATCTATCTATCTATCTAATGTATTTATATACCTATATAAAGTTCATCATGGTTTGCCAGTCCATCAACATGGTGTATCATTTTATTTGTTTAGGCATTTAATTTATTTCAATATTATCTTGTTGATTTTAGTGTAGACATTTATCCTAAGTATACGATTTTTAGGTATTATTGTAAAAAAATATACTTCAGTTTTTAAATTTTCTTTGTCACAGAGAAATGTAAATACATTTGATTTTTAATTGATACTATGTCAAACTAACTTGCTAAATTTAATTGGTAATTATAATACCTTTCTATGTTCCATGTACACAATCATAAAATCTGCCAATAATGACTTTTATTTCTCCATTTACAACACACATTTTTTCTCTCTTGTACTGGCTAAATTTCCAGCAGAATATATATCTTTAAATACACTTTAGGGTCTTCCCTGGTGGTGCAGTGGTTGAGAGTCTGCCTGCCGATGCAGGGGACACGGGTTCATGTCCTGGTCCAGGAAGATGCCACATGCTGTGGAGCGGGTGGTCCCGTGAGCCATGGCGGCTGAGCCTGCGCATCCGGAGCCTGTGCTCCGCAATGGGAGAGGCCACAACAGTGAGAGGCCCGCGTACCGCAAAAAAATAAATAAATAAAAATAAATAAATAAATACACTTTTAAAAAAAAAAGTGCAGTTTTAGATCCACAGAAAAATTGAGTGAAAAGTACAGAGATTTCCCATGTACCTCCTGCCCACACATGCAAAGCATCCCCTATTATCAACATCCAGCACCAGTTTCATTTTAAAAATCAATGATCTGTCCTGCCCCTCGGTTCAGGAATAAATATGCAGACATAGAGAATGGACTTGAGGACATGGGGAGGGGGAAGGGTAAACTGGGATGAAGTGAGAGAGTAGCACTGACATATATACACTACCAAATGTAAAATAGATAGCTAGTGGGAACCAGCTGCATCGCATGGGGAGATCAGCTCGGTGCTCTGTGACCACCTAGAGAGGTGGGATAGGGAGGGTGGGAGGGAGCTGCAAGAGGGAGGAGATATGAGCATATATGTATGCATATAGCTGATTCACTTTGTTATACGGCAGAAACTAACACAACATTGTAAAGCAATTATACTCCAATAAACATGTTAAAAAAAAAAGATTGAATAGAACAAAACATTTTAAAAAAAGAGATTACTGGGATACGAAGGGTGCCATGAACAAAGAAAAAACAAAATCAATGAATCTACATCATTATTACACAAAGTCCATAGTTTACATTAAGGTTAACTCATGGTATTACATAGTCTATTGGTTTTAACAATGTATAATAACATAATATCCATCCAGAATAGTTTCATTGCCCTAAGCATTATCTGTCATCTACCTATTCATCCCCACCTCATCCCTAACCCCTGGCAACCACTGATGTTTTCACCATCTCCATAGTGTTGCCTTTTTGAAAAGGCTCATACAGTTAGAATCAGACAGTATATAACCGTTTTTAGATTGGCTTATTTCACTTAGTAGTATGCACTTAATGTTCCTCCTGTCTTTTCATGGCTTGATAGCTAATTTCTTTTAAGTGCTCAATAATTTCATTCTCTGGATATATTATAGTTCATTTATTCATTTACCTACTGAAGGACATCTTGGTTGCTTCCAAGTTTTAGCAATTACAAATAAAGTTGTAACTGTAATTGTAAACCTCCATGTGTAGGTTTTTGTGTGGACATAAGTTTTCGACTCCTCTGGGTAAATACCAAGGAGTGTGAATGATGGACTCTATGGTGATAGTCTGATTGGTTTTGTCTTTCAAAGTGGCTGTAGCATTTTGCATTTCCACCAGCAATGTGTAAAAGTGCCTCTCAAACCATATCCTTGCCAGCATTAGATGTTGTAAACTTTTTGGATTCTGGTCATTCTAATAGGTGTGCAGTGATATATCATAGTTGTTTAATTTGAAATTCGCTAATGACACATGATGTTGGGCATCTCTTCATATGCTTACTATCTGTATATGTTCTTTAGTGAGTTATCTGTTCAGATATTTTTTTCTTTTGTTTAATTAGTTTCATTTTTCTCATAGTTGTGTTCTAAGAGATCTTTCTATACTTTTGCGAGTAGTCCTTTACAAGATATGTCTTTTCCAAGTATTTCTCCAGTCTATTCCTTGCCTTCTCATTCTCTTGAAAGTATTTTTGCAAAACAGAAGTTCTTCATTTTAATGAAGTCAAGCTTATTAATTATTTCTTTCAGGAACTGTGCCTTTGGTCTTGAATCTAAAAAGTCATTGCCAAACTTAAGGTCATTTAGATTTTCTTCTTTGTTACTTTCTGGGAGTTTTATAGTTTTGCACTTTTCATTTAGGTCTGTGATACTTTTTGAGATAATTTTTGTGAAGGGTGTAAGGTCTGTGCCTAGACTGATTGATTTTTTGCATGTGGATGTCCAATTGTTCTAGCACAATTTGTTGAAAAGAATATATTTTTTCTATTGCATTACCTTTGCTCCTTTCTTAAATTTCATTTCACTATATTTATGGTGATCTATTTCTGGGCTCTCTGTTTTGTTCCACTGTTCTATTTGTATATTCTTTCACCAATACCAGTCTGTTTTTATAGATTTATAATGTTTTGTAGTTGAGTAATGTCAGTCCTCTGACACTTTTTTCAATATGTTGTTGGCTATTCTGGGTCTTTTGCTTCTCCTATAAACATTAGAATCAGTTTTGTTTTGTTTTGTTTTAATATCCATGAAGGAACTTGCTGTGATTTTGACTGGGATTGCATTGAATCTACAGATCAAGTTGAGACGAACTGACATCTTGACAATATTGAGTCTTTCTATCCATGAATGAGGAATATATCTCTACTTACTTAGTTCTTTAAATTCATTCACGAGAGTTTTTATAATTTTCCTCATACAGATCTCATGTATATTTTGATATATTTATAACAAATTATTTTGTATTGTGGGTGCTAATGTAAATGGTATTGTGATTTTTATTTTAAATTCCTTTTGTTCATTGCTGAATTGCTGGTATATATGAAAGTTATTGACTTTTGTATATTAACATTTTATCCTGCAATCTTGCTGAAATCACTTATTAGGTTGTTTTTTTGTTTGTTTGCTTGTTTTTTCTGATTCTTTGGGATTTTCTACATAGACAATCAATCATGTCATCTATGAACAAAGACTGCTATTTCATCATTCCCAATCAGTATACTTTTAATTTCCTTTTCTTGTCTTATTGTATCAGCTTGGGCTTCCTGTAAGATTATTATTAAAAGGAGGGATGAGAGGGGACACTCTTGTCTTTTCCTGATTTTAGCAGAAAAACTTCTAGTTTCTCACAATTATATACGATATTAGCTGTAGGGTTTTGGTAAAAAAAAAAAAAAAAAATTGTATCATCTCCAGAAGTTCTCATCTATTCCTGGTTTGCTGAGAGCAGAATAATGTTTGAAATGGGTGCAGTGTTAACCTTGTCTCTTTATTTTCAAGGGAAACTTTGAATTCGATATGAGTAGTAGGTTTGTAATAGATGCCTTTTATCAGATTTGGGTAACTCCTTTCTATGGCTGGCCTACTAGGAGGTTTTTGTTTGTTTTTTTGTTTATTTATCACTCAGAGATGCTGAATTTTAAAGACAATACGTTTCTTCATCTATTGGGATTCTCCTAAGGAGTTTTTCCTCCTTTTTGTTAGCAAGGTAAATTATGTTTATTGATTTTAGAATATTAAACAAACTTTGAATTTCTGGAATAACGTCCCTTGGTTCTGATGTATTATCCTTTTTATATATTGCTGGATTTATTTTGAGACTATTTTATTGAGACATTTTTGTATCTATGTTCATCTATTTTGCATGCTTGTTCATTTATTGTAATATCCTTATCAGATTTTGGTATCTGATATATGTTGGCTTCATTCAAAGAGTTAAAAATGTTCTTCTTTCTCCATTCTCTAGAAATGTTTGTGTAAAATTGATGTAAATTGTCTCCATAAATTTTTTGAAGAATTCATTAATCAATCGCTTTTCTCTTTAAGAAAACATCAAAGTCCAAATGTTTAATTTTTTTTTTTCTCATCTGTGGTTAAGTCACATTTTTGAACAAATTGCTTAATTTCATCCAAGTGGTCAAATAATTTGTGTAAATTCATTCATAATATACTTTTAATATATTTTGATGTATTGAATTTTCAATGATGTAGTCTTTTCCTTTCCTGGTACTAGTTTCACTAGCTACCCACTCCTTTTTTTTTTTTTTTTTTTTTTTTTTTTTTTTTCTTATTTATCTCTTGGAGGTTATAAAAAAAAAGTGTAAGGATATTTCATGGTATATCTGCTGATATCTTAGGTATTTGATTTTGGATCCATTTTGAAAATTGTGGTGAGATTCCTTCTTAGAATTTTACTGACCATTCACTAGTTTGTAAATCATTAAGCATCAGTTGTGTTTAATCTACTACCAGTCTGATTTTTCCCCTTATAAGAGAATGTAGTTTCTTTTTTTATGTTTGAATAAAAATTTATCTTCAAATTCTAGTTCCTAACCAGGATAGGCATCACCTTTTGATAAGTAAATTATGTCTTTTTTTCATGGAAAATGTCCTGTATTTTTAAATCTAAATACTTTTTCACTTTTATTTTTAATATTCCCTATTCAATGTCACCCCAATTTACCATTCACTATGTCATTGCTTTCTTTCCTAAACTCCATCAATTTTTCCTCATATGTTTTAACCTCTTGTTTATTCCCTGTGCCACAAAAGAACCAAATGACAGCTGGTAATTTAATGGAAATGTACGTTCAGCTTGAAGTGATTGAAACTTTTCAGAAAATATTTGGTCAGAATCTTCTAAAAGGACTAGAAACTTCACTAGCAGAGGGATCTGGCATTCTTTCTATCCAGAAAGTCAGCAAGATCATTCAAAAATGTGTTTGAAAAGTGACCTAACAGAGGTATTTGGCAGAGGAAACATTTTCAGCATAAGGAGAAAGCTAATAGAGCCTTAGTTTTCATATCTTTCCAGGATCTAGAAGCCAAACAATTTCATGAAGAAGAAATTGACTAAAATGTGATCTAGCATTAGTTGACATGAGAAAGATAAGTGAATTTCACATTTGTATTAGGAATTTTCCCTCAAGAATATTGTTACATTTTCTTGGGCTTCCCTGGTGGTGCAGTGGTTGAGAGTCCACCTGCTGATGCAGAGGACACGGCTTTGTGCCCCAGTCCGGGAAGATCCCACATGCCATGGAGCAGCTGGGCCCGTGAGCCATGGCTGCTGAGTCTGCGCGTCTGGAGCCTGTGCTCCGCAATAGGAGAGGCCACAACAGTGAGAGCCCCATGTACTGAAAAAATAAAAAAAAGAATATTGTTACATTTTCTCTGAATTGGGGAAAAAATAATGTGCAGGAGCTATTAATGATAGTTGTGCAAAAAATAAACAAAAGGTACTTTAAAGGTGTGTCATATTTCAGAGATAAGATTATACTCTCTATTTTTTCCAGAGAAATAACATAATGTGTTTGAATCAACTGAATATGAACTCTGTTCTATCTACTTGCTATGACTTTGTACCATATCATTTGTGCAACCCAAAGTCATTGTGAATATCCATGAGGTAGAAATGCTCATCAGAGGTTAGCTTTGTTCTCATGATCACCATCTGGGGGTGGGTGGAAGGTAGGTAAAGGATGTTTGTATTTTAGGATTATCATATTTGATACTCAACTCACTTCTCACTGTCTCCTTAAGAATAAGCCAGGCAATAAATCTTAGGACTCAGAAACAACCAATTTATACTCCAAGATGTGCATTAACAGCACATGAGTTCACTACTCATATTCATCTTCAAAAGGAATGCCCAGATTATAATAGGCCTCTACCTTCTACCTGGTAAATGAGGTGAGAAAACATCAATACTGTTTACAATTTTTATGTTTTTCCCCCCAACCATAACAACAAAGAGATGTCTTCCCCTTTAAATGCCCGGTACTGGGAAGAATTAAAGGAGATTATTTAAATTTCTAGCCAAGGATGTCATTCAAAACATTCCATCACTCATCCCATATCTGCCACTCTCCATCAATGCCTCAAATGCAATCTCTTTCATTTCCTTCCATAAAGACTCTCTAATCCTCAACAACTTTCAGTCAATGAATTTCAGTTAATATTTATAGACTGCCATTATGCCAGTATCCAGAAATCTCCAACCATATTCTTGACATAACTAATGTGGTTCTGTCTTATAAGACTTTTCCATGAATTATATACCATCAGACATCTGCCTTTTACTCCTTTTTTTTTTTTTAACATTTTTATGGGAGTATAATTGCTTTGCAATATTGTGTTAGTTTCTGCTGTAAAACAAAGTTAATCAGCTATACATATACATATACATATACATATATCTCCATATCACCTCCCTCCTGTGTCTCCCTACAACCCTCCCTATCGCAACCCTCTAGGTGGTCACAAAGCAATGAACTGATCTCCCTGTGCTATGCGGCTGCTTCCCACTAGCTATCTATTTTACATTTGGTAGTATATATAAGTCCATGCCACTCTCTCACTTCGTCTCAGCTTACACTTCCCCCTTCCTATGTCCTCAAGTCCATTCTCTACACCTGTGTCTTTATTCCTGTCCTTCCCTCAGGTTCTTCATAACTATTTTTTTTTAAATTTTAGATTCCATATATATGTGTTAGTATACGGTATTTGTTTTTCTCTTTCTGATTTACTTCACTTTGTATGACAGACTCTAGGTCCATCCACCTCACTACAAATAACATTTCGTTTCTTTTTATGGCTAATATTCCATTGTGTATATGTGGCACGTCTTCTTTATCCATTCATCTGTCAATGGACACTTAGGTGGCTTCCATGTCCTGGTTATTGTAAATAGAGCTTCATTGAAACTTGTGGTAGATGACTCTTTTTGATTTATGGTTTTCTCAGGGTATATGCACAGTAGTGGGATTGCTGGGTCATATGGTAGTTATATTTTTCATTTTTTAAGGAACCTTCAAACTGTTCTCCATAATGATTGTATCAATTTACATTCCTACCAACAGTGCAAGAGGGGTCCCTTTTCTCCACACCCTTTCCAGCATTTATTGTTTGTAGGTTTTTTAATAATGCCCGTTCTGACAGTTGTGAGGTGATATCTCATGGTAGTTTTGATTTGCACCTTCTCTAATGATTAGTGACATTGAGTATCCTTTCATTTGTTTGTTGGCAATCTGTATATCTTCTTTGGAGAAATGTCTGTTTAGGTCTTCTGCCCATTTTTGGATTGGGTTGTTTGTTTTTTTGATATTGAGCTGCATGTGCTGCTTGTATATTTTGAAGATTAATCCTTTGTCAGTTGCTTTGTTTGCAAATATTTTCTCCCATTCTGAGTGTTGTCTTTTTATCTTGTTTATGGATTCCTTTGCTGTGCAAAAGATTTGAAGTTTCATTAGGTCCCTTTTTTTTATGTTTTATTTTATTTCCATTTCTCTAGGAGGTGGTTTCAAAAGGATCTTGCTGTGACTTATGTCATAGAGTGTTCTGCCTATGTTTTCCTCTAACAGTTTTATAATGTCGGACCTTACATTTACCTCTTTAATCCATTTTGAGTTTATTGCTGTGTATGGTGTTAGGGAGTGTTCTAATTTCATTCTTTTACATGTAGCTGTCCAGTTTTCCCAGCACCACTTATTGAAGTGGCTGTCTTTTCTCCATTATATATTCTTACCTCCTTTATCAAAAATAAGGTGACCATATGTGTGTGGGTTTATCTCTGGGCTTTCTATCCTGTTCCATTGATCTATCTTTCTGTTTTTGTGCCAGTACAATACTATCTTGGTTACTGTAGCTTTGTAGTATAGTCTGAAGTCAGGGAGCCTGATTCCTCCAGCTCCGTTTCTCTTTCTCAAGATTGTTTTTGGTGTTCGGGGTCTTTTGTGTTTCCATACAAATTGTGAAATATTTTGTTCTAGTTCTGTGAAAAATGCCATTGGTAGTTTGATAGGGATTGCATTGAATATGTAGATTGCTTTAGGTAGTATAGTCATTTTCACAATGTTGATTCTTCCAATCTAAGAACATGGTATATCTCTCCATCTGTTTGTATCATCTTTAATTTCTTTCATCAGTGTCTTATAAAAGCATCAAAACTATAAGACACTGATACCTTTTAGTTCTAATTGTTACCTTTATATTATTATTTTTCTTTCACTCAAATAGCTTCATCCATTTGTAGACAGCTATGTAATCTTTTAATTTTGCTGCCAATATCTCTGGACATGAATTTGGAAATTTTACTTTTGCTTTCTTAATAATTTATTCCCTCTTTAACATTTGTAAAAGATTAGTTGAATTCTCTAACAGATATATATACAGAGAGTAGCAGCACTGATAAAGAAAAAGTTTTTTTTTTTTTTAATATGACTATAAAACTTTGCCATGGGCTTCCCTGGTGGTACAGTGGTTGAGAATCTGCTTGCCAATGCGGGGGACATGGATTCAAGCCCTGGTCTGGGAAGATCCCACATGCCACAGAGCAACTAGACCCATGAGCCACAACTACTGAGCCTGCGCGTCTGGAGTCTGTGCTCTGCAACAAGAGAGACCACAATAGTGAGAGGCTCATGCATCACAATGAAGAGTGGCCCCCACCTGCCGCAACTAGAGAAAGCCCTCGCACAGAAATGAAGACCCAACACAGCCAAAAAAAGAAAAAAAAAAAGTATATAAATAAAACTGTGCCAGGAATATATTTAATCCAAAAATGTACAACACAAGGCCTAAATACTTGATGCAAAATAACTAGCATTTTAGTTATAAGCTTTTTTTTTTTTTTTTTTTTTTTTGCGGTATGCGGGCCTTTCATTGTTGTGGCCTCTCCCATTGCAGAGCACAGGCTCCAGATGCACAGGCTCAGTGGCCATGGCTCACGGGCCTAGCCACTCCGTGGCATGCGGGATCTTCCCGGACCAGGGCACGAACCCATGTCCCCTGCATTGGCAGGCAGACTCTCAACCACTGTGCCACCAGGGAAGCCCTAGTTATAAGCTTTCTAGAAAAAATATTAGCATCTCTAACTTAAAGAATATTTTTAGTTTACAGTTTAGTGAATTCTACACATTAAGGGCAAGGTTAAATGGAACAAATACAGTTACTGAGATATCAGTTGAAGAATTACAAAATCAACTGTCAACACCCCCCAAAATTTAAATTATTTGATATGGTTTAAAAATATGTAAAAAGTGCTACTTTTCCACTATCAGTTATTTAAAAGAATGCACACAAGAGGGAGGAGATATGGGGATATATATATATATGTATAGCTGATTCAATTTGTTATAAAGCAGAAACTAGCACACCATTGTAAATCAGTTTTACTCCAATAAAGATGTTAAAAATAAATAAATAAATAAAAACAAAAGAATGTATAATTTTCTAAAGAAATAGCTAATGATTTTAACATTATAAAACTGGGATGTTTATATTTGCACACTATTGTTGTAGGTAGAAGAAAAGAGAAGTATGTTATGTTAGAAGAATGCTGCAGAAATACAAAATAATACAATTTTGTTATGAACCAAAAGCCAAGATCATTAATCATGCAAAATGAAATAGTCATAACGACTAGTGCAGTATTTTTGTCGCCAAAGATATTTTGTTATTCTAATCTATAGCAATTATAATTATTAATGATTCTAATGTTAATGGGAAGTATCCATCTACATATGAAAAATATCACATTATACTAAAAGTAAAATGTGCAATTAGTACATTAAAACCTGATTATAGCAAGTGAATTACTCTGGTTTCTTATTTTATGAATAAAATGACATTCCTCTTTACATTCCATTACTAAGACAGTTAAAAATAACATGCTAGGCAGAATACTATATGATGGTCAATATTGCAATACCTTTTGTAACTTTCATAAAACAAGCAAGTCTTATTATTTTCATTTGAAGTACTTAACTTTTCAAATGACTTATTGAAAAAGTGATACACAGCTTAGAAATACAATAGCTTTCTTGTATTTCTTAGAAATATTAGGAAATTATTTTTGAAACTGAAATTGAACATAAGTAGTGAACACAGAAACAGTACAAACCGCCCCAATGGTTAACATTTTCTTTTTAATGCAGCCAATTAGAGCTCTCACTGGAGCACTGTCTATGCTGGTATTTCATGCTGCCCTGCTTATTCCTTCCCCGAGAGCCACAAAGAATAATTAACTCAGCCAGCAAGAAATAAATGTTGACTTTTGCTGTTGGCCCCACTAGACCACATTTATATTTCCACAATGTGAGACAAGAGGTCATATGGTGTAAGAGCACACAGAACACAAGTTTGGGAGAAAAAATAAAGCATTGTTCAGCCAGTGTTATGGTCTCATTACAACTCTGATCAATACCTGGACGACCATAAAAACGTGGGGAAAAATAATGCATTCTAGGCAACCAGCCTTGCTTTTATCTGGGGATAATTAACACCTTCACAGTTAATGCTTGGCACCTTGTAATGCTCTGTAGGATCTTTCCCCAGCTCTGGAATGCATCTGAGATACATGAACCATTACTGCAGACTGCTTGTCACATAGATGTAAAAGGGCTATACATTTAAAACATTACAGTATTTTAAAATTAATCAAATCTTTTTCTCAACAGATACTGCGAACCTTGCTTTGACTTCTCCAAGTATTTCTCATTATCTGTGTCTTGATTTCAAAACCAAAAATAGTGACTATGTTAAGCTTTGGAAAAATATGTTATTTTGCACAGGAACCCTGTCCTGGCTCAAACAGCTTGCTTATCAAATGAGGGAAGAAAACACCAAATTTTGGTGGATTATAGAGCAAACCCAGAGAGAATTCATACTGTCTACAGACTTCAGTTATCTGACCTTGCTTACTTCTCTCCCTGCCTCCCTTATACTCCAGGGCCCCAAATTGCTGAATCTATTGTAGTCCTCTGCTGCACCACATAAACCTGGGATTTAATAATGGTATCGTTTTGCTAATTTCAATGAACCTTTTAACCTGGTTGAGGCTTTCAGTACTACTGGAATCAGCCTAGATAGGCACCGGCTTCACTGTCCCTCCCCACCCCCGGCTCAACTCCAGCCAGTTTAGAGTTCTCCATCTGGGTTCAAATTCAGGAAACCCAGAAACATGAACCTATCCCTGGACCCCAGATGTGTCAGGCATAGAACCCTCCCAACCTGTGCTAGGAGAGAGGGCTTTTCTGAGCATAGCTAAGTCTAGGTTAGTACCCACGGCTAAATGAGCAGGATGTCAGGATGCAGACACCACAATGCAGACCAGGATCTGCTGGGGTAGCCCAGGATCTGGCGGGGATTCCCAATCAAAATAACAGGGATGACATAATAATCACCATGATATCCACCATTTAGAGGGAATGCATTCACAGTATTCCAGTTTTGGTAAAGAAGCAACACGGGTTGTCCTTACCTGATAGAGTTTTTTATTGAGCATGAAGGACGTGAAGAGCGTATATGGCGACAGAGAGCAAAGTCCTCTCATTTCAAAGCCTAAGCACGCACTTGCTTCCTCCTATTCTACATGGTTCTTCTCAAAGATTGCCACCATCAGAAACGCGGGAGTATATCTGATTAAATCCATTTAGTGAGACATGTCCATCATCTCTTTTCCCTAAGGATGGACAGACTCTAAAAAACCCTTCTTTTTGTTTGGTTGATTGGTTGCTACTTCTCATTACCTTATGGAGCTGACTTTTTTTGTTGTTTGTTGGCTTCACTTGCTCATCTGAAATTCACACTATGATTGGAGAACAGGTAGAAGGTTGGGTTTATTTTTCCTAAAATCTTGCTTCTATTAATAATAGTAGAAGAATATTAGAAATGAATAGTTTTAGCCTATTTTGCCTTCTTATTCTCAATTCCCCGTAAAATCAGACAGTGTAGTCATTAAGACAGGTTATAGATAGATAACTTATTTTCAATAATCTGTCAAAATGCCCAGTGTCTGATGGAAACCTAAGCTTGTGTTTTATTCAGAACTGTGTTTCTTCCCTTGAGGTTAAGAGAAAGTGTCAAGTCTGCTTGTACTTTCACCTGAAGACTGTATTCCCTCTCCTCCTCTCTCTTTTCCTTGGCTTCTTAATCAAATTTAAGTTGGATGGCACAGACTAACACCCAGGAATAACTTTAAGCAAAAAAAAGGAAATATTTTAAAGTACTGGGTACATTTGAAACTACCCAGAGAAAGCTTAGATCTGGGATCTGGAGAGTGACCAGGAAGTAATACAGCTGCTCCTTCAGTTGGGTTCTCTCTGTTTATGTGAACCATTCTCAATTACACTCATCAACATATATGGTTCCAAAAACCTCCAAATCATAAGAGCGTCAGCCCACGAATTCAAACTTACTTCTCAGCCAGTATTTACAGCTGTGTACCTATCTTCTGTGTCTCAGTGGAAAATTTTTACAGAAAAATTTTGGTTTATAAAGGAATTGACCCTCTCCAAGTCATGTGTCCAATTCTGAATTCATCATCTTTATCTGGTCAGGAGCTTGGGGTGCTGAACAACTATGGTTCAGGGAATCATTCTTTGACTACATTGTGTCCGTCACCAAATTCATAGTTTGAACCCCCAACCCCCTATGGGATTAAATTTGGAGGTATTAAGCTTAAATGGAATCATACGAGTGGACCCTAATACAATAGGACTGGTGTCCTTATAAGAAGAGGAAGAGACATCAGGGATGCAGTTACAGAGGAAAGGCCACATGAGGACATGGTGAGAGGGTGATCATCCATAAGCCAAGGAGAGAGGCTTCAGGAGAAACCAATCCCATGGACACATTGATCTTGGACTTCCAACCTCCAAAACTGTGAGATTCTGAGAGAATATTTCTGTTGTTTAAGCCACCAAATCTGTAACATTTTGTTATGGTGGCCCAGCAGACTAATTATACAGATACTATTATTATTATTACTTATTTATTTATTTTTGTAGAAGGCATCCTCAGAGAAGGTAGTATGGCAAGCAGTAGAATCATTTTATAAATGGCTAGTTAAAAGAGCATCTAAATTTGTTTTTCAGCAAGACATTATCATTTCTTCATTTGTTACTTCTTTCTGCACTCTTTCTTCCCCCTTTGCCTATTCCTTTCTTTTATGGGAAATTATGTCTACAAGTGTCTTTAAGTCTAAAATCGACACATTTGCAGCAAGACTTTTAACATTCATGCCAGGTATATCCCCCAAACTCAAATACATTTTATCTAAAACTAAATCATTTCACATTCTAAACCAACATTTCCCCTCCTTCAACCCTGCTCCTACCACTGCAGAGCATGGGAATACAGGTAGAGACTTTTTGAGCCTTTGTTCTCTCCTTGCTTGCTGCTTTCTCTGCCCCATCTCCTTGGCCTGAACAATCAAACACTAAGCAGTCTTGCTTATTCTTTCTTCTAAATTAGCCTTCCCTTTCAAATTCTTACATGATAGCTATCCTTATTGAATAATGAAGAACCAAGTATTATTGTTAAGTAACACCACTTAATAATAGGGGAGTGGACTTTTTATACACATTTGCAGGGACTGACAAAAATAGCTTTGCAGTTACTGCTTCTTATATTTATTACAGAAATATTAAAGAGTTCCTAGGTAACATTGATAAGCACCTCCCAGCTCAATTCTATTGAGTAGCTAGGAGTTCTAAGGAAGACTTTATGGTCACTAACAAGAATCAAATAAAAATAAACAAAAAATGTTTAAAAATCAACAAGAATATAGCAACTACATATAAGTTGCTTCTGTTTGTCTCCATTTTGTTTCTTGGGTTCTCCTGTAAGATGGAAATTAACGTATCATTAAACATTTGACATAAACGCATAATGTGGAAAGTGGCTGTAAAAGAATACAGCTGTAAGTTGAGGACTTGGGGAAATACAAGATGTGAGCCATGGATTCCCTCTGTATTAAATCTACCCTCTGTAATGTTTCCAAAGTGTCTTTATAAACCTGATTAGGTAATTCTCCACTTTTAAATGCTTCACTGGTTGCCTGTAGCTTGCAGGGTAAAATTCCAAATCCACAGTTTGGCTCATAAACCTTTTAATGAACTGGCACCTACTCCCTTGGATGGCTTCAATCCTACACTACTCTTACCACAATGCTTTCTTCTGCTGTCCTGATCTGTTTATAAATTGGTGAGCATGTTATGATATTTAGACATCTGTGCCTTTGCACATGGGTCCCCAGACAAGATGTCTATGACCATTCTTTTGCCCTAAGTTGCTTTTGTGTTTATGTAACTCCCACACAAGCTTTACAGCTCAGCTCAACCACTCCCCACTACTGAAGTCTTCTGATTTAGAGATTTCTTAAGTGCTTTTATGGGCTTGTTTTTTGCAAATGTCTCTCACAGGATTTTGAATTCTATCAGTGCATTTTCGATCAACCTCCTTGACATTTTTGGAGGAGAAAGGACATAAATTCTCTGGCTTTGTATTCCCAGTGGTTTGCACAATAGCTGTCACATTTTAGGTGCAGAAATGCCTGTGGATGGATACACAAATACTGCATTTAGAGGTGGATTTTTATATCTTCAAATTTGAAAAAATCTCTACTTCTGAAAGTAGCTCTTTTGCCCCTTTCCTGTTTGCCCATTTCTGTTCCCCTATAAACTTAAAAGAAACTAATTATAGGAATGAGATCACTAGGCAACTTTTAACCTAACTCCTGACTTATGCTCTACTGAATGCACACCGTGCCTTACCTAACCTGTTGATTCTTTTCCTAGATTAAAAGAAGTAAGAATGAAGAATTAAGTAGTTAAAGAATGACTAGCTCTCCATCCCCAGGAGTCCCCTTAGCAACCCTGCAGGAAAACTTATCAGATGAGATAATATCTGAAGAGAGATTGAGGAGTCAGCCAGCCTGCATGGAATGGAAAATGACGCAGAGGTTAATCTCCTGCCTTGATGATTCACTGAGGTTCTTTCCCCTTTTCCCTTTAAAAATTCCCATGGCTGAGCAGAGTCTTTGGAGTTGATTTTTGGGACATGAGTCCACCATCTCCCTACATTGCCTGTTTCCTGATTAAAGCAACTTCCTTTCTACTAACATTTGCCTCTCAAGTATTGGCTTTTGAGCAGCAAGCAGCCAAACCTGAGTTCAGTAACAGTTCTTCCATTCTCCATACCTCAGATACTTGAAAATATTGAATTTGCTTCTAAGGCTGTTGTGTTATGATGTTCAAAATAATAATGTCAGTGAAAGCATTTCATGAACAATTAATTTGTAAAGCTTCTTATGAAGAACATTTTATGACTATTTTGTAACATTTCCTAGTCACATGTTAAATAGAAATTGACAATTATACTCTAACTTGTGTTATCTTGTTGTTGCAGTGCTCATTCTTAAACTTGAATCAAGTTTCCACTTAAAGGACTTTTTATACAGGTTAGATCTTCACCGGTTTGTTGGAGGAAGGAAAGATAAATGGAGCAAAGGATTTGTCAAGACCCTAACAATCTTGTGATTATATTTGCTATTAGCATTAAAATAAGGCAGAACACAAATAAACACTTCCTTTTACATTTTATCTGATCATTTAGATCTGAAAGTTTTTCTGGCCTAATCTCTCTACACTCACTGAGCATCATCCGTGCTCTGCCTGGAAATTACATATTCAGAACACTTGTAGGTCTTATCACTTATCAGTACAATGAAATAAAGCTTTAGTCCCCATAAAAAATACAATAAAATAATGTTCCTGCAGTGCAGGATGAGAGCTGATTTAAATTACAATAAGGCACAAATAAAAGGAAGAAAATGAAAACATTTCATTTTATGAGTTTTGTTGACTCCAGAAGCTTAAATCAAAGACGACTTCATCATCAATCATAACATCAACCCAGCAGCATCAAAGGGCAGCTTTCAGTCACAGTAAATACCAGAGCTGAGTGCATTTCACACTCAATTAAAGGGAACTGAATCACACAATGTTAGAACTGAAAGGAATATTTCAAGTTCCTGAAACACTCACCTTACTTTGTGTATAAGAAACTGGACTCACAAACTACCTGCCTCTTGAATCCTTCAGCTGTGCCCCGTGGGTCCATAATAAACATGCTCCCCTGCCCTTTGTACTTGTCTCTAGTGCTACATAGCACATCATCACATCTTACTGACTTAAGAAAACAAGACTCATTTGTTATCTCATAGAGGTTCTGTGAGCACAGCTTACCTGGGTGTACTCATCAGATTGCAGTTGGGATGTTGGCTGGGGCTGCAGTCACTGGGCTTAACAAGGGTGGTTTGTTCATGGGGTCAGTGTTGTCTTTGGAAGGAGGCATCAGTCTTCCCTACATGGACCTCTCCCAGGGCTCATGATATAGCAGCTGCTTTCTTTGAGAGTAAGTGATCCTGAGAGGGAGCAAGGCAGAAGCCACAATTTTTAAGCCATGCCTCAGATCCCACACATATTATTTTTCCTAATATTTTATTGGTGATGCTGGTCAGCCCTGTTCATTCTGGGGAGGGATGACCCAAAAGCATGAATATCCACAAGCAAGCATCATGGGGGCTATTTTGAATCTGGTAACTGCAATTCTATTCCTCTTTTCCAAGGGTTCCTTTTACCTCCTATCTTATCTCATTTCTCCACTGTCATCACTTCCACTGGGACCTTCTCAAGTGATGGCAGGTTATCCGCCCCCAGTTTTAATTCCTACTCCAAAACTTCTACCAATTACAAAGCTGATTAATGGGTTGAAGTCCTTTGTGTTCTCCATTTCTGCTTTCAAACAATTCCTCCTCCATGCCCTAGTAAAGAGAATAAAGCTATTCTAGTTCTTGTCATCAACTAACACATCATCAACCAACATGTCAGTCACTCCCCACCTTTCCTAAGATTTCTGTCACCTGCAATGCAATGTCTCACTCCACCAGATGAATCTTTTGGCTTCTCAGTTCTTTAACCCTCTTGTCACCAAATAAACTAGATCATTTCCCTGAAGCAATACACTCACATGACCTCAACATAGAACTCCAAAATCAGGTCCTATCACCCAGACAATTGTCTTCTACCCTATATGCTCACTTTAAAAATTTATTTTTTTTTCATTTTTGGGAGAATTTTAGATTTATGAAAATATGGTAAGATATTACAGGAAGTTCCCATATATACTTCACTCCATTTCAGTTTTACCTAATGTCATCATCTTAGGTTCTTGTGGTAACTTGTCAAAACTGAGAGAACCATCATGGCTTATTATTTTTAATAAGACTGCAGAGTTTATGCATATCTCACTCACTTTTTCATTAATGTTGTAAGATCCAATCCAGTTACCACACTGCATTTAGTCATCATGTCTACTTAGTTTCTCTGGGTCTGTGACAGTTCCTCAGTCTTTCCCTGTTTTTCATGACTTTAGCAGTTTTGAAGAGTACTGGCCGGGTATTTTGTAGAATGTCCCAGAATTTGGATTTGATTAACATTTTTCTCATAATTAGACCTTCTTTATGGAATTACAGAAAGACTATTACATACATGAAGTGTTCTCATCACATCATACCAGGTGGTATATAACACCCACATGGCAACGGTGGTGAAGTTAACTGTCATCCTGGATATGGTAGCAGTTGCCAGGTTTCTGTACGGTAAGTTATTTTTATTCCTTTTCCAGATTGTATTCTATGGAAGCAAGTAATTCAGCTGCCCTAAGGGGCTAAACATTAAGCTCCATCTCTGGTAGGGTGAAGTATCTCTGCATATTATCTAAATTTTTCTGTAAGGAAGAGTTGTCTATTCTTTACCATGTATGTATGTATGCATTCATTTATATATTTATTTCATTATGGACTCGTGATTTTTTTTTATACTTAGGGTTATAATACTGTTAGCTCATTTATTCAACTATTCCAACTATTACCATTCTTTAATATGAAGGCCCTTTCCAATGCACTGAATTTTTTACTTTTCCGTCCACTCTCCCTTTTCTGGCTTAGATACTGTGGTCTATTATTTCACTACATTATTACAAACATCTCAAAATTCTTTTTCCTGTATTTCCTTTCTGGGGCATTCATCTGTTAAATCCACAGGACTGAATGATTTCTACCTGATTTCATTGTGCTGAACATCAGAACAAACCTTGTGTATTAAAAAACACACAAGGGGACTGGCTGAAAATATGACAAACTAATTTTTACCAAACAAAAATGGACTTCAAAATTTCTGAAAAATCCTGCTAAGTTTCTCTAATTCATTTTTCCATTTATCCTAGCAATGACTTCTAAAACAACTTTATTTTTAAGGCAATCTTACCAAAAAATTTTATAGAAAGTATAGGGGCTTTCTCCTTATTCCATCTCCATGTCCTCCCGCAGTTTTTCCTAATATTAACAACTTCCACTGGTGTTGCACATTTTACAATTGATAAACCAACACTAATTCATTATTATTAATTAAAGTCTATAGTTTACATTGTGTTGTACAGTTCTATGGGCTTTGGCAAATGCATAATATTATTTATTCACCATGATAGTATAATATGAAACAGTTTCACTGTCCTAAAACTTTCCTGTGCTTTACCTATTCATCCATTTCCTCCTCACAACAACAAACAACAAACCTGAAACTAAGAAAGTAATTTCAGCATGGTCACAGAATGCAATGTTAACTTACAAAATTAGATTTTTTTTTTTTTATAGCAGTTAGCCAACACTAACTCACACAGTCTTGTTTTGTTTTTAATTCCTGTTCACATATTCTGGATGCTAGACTTTTTTAGATTATGTGTGAGAAACATTCTCTCTCCATGTTAAACAGTCTTTCCCATTCCTTTCAAAATTTTGTTCTAGTTCTGTGAAAAATGCCATTGGTAATTTCATAAGGATTGCATTGAATGTGTAGATTGAGATTATCATACTGAGTAAAGTAAACCAGAGGGAGGAAGATTAACATCATATGATATTGCTTATATGTGGAATCTAAAAAAAAAAAAAAAATGATACAAATGAACTTATATACAAAACAGAAACAGACCCACACACTTAGAAAACAAACTTATGGTTACCAAAGACAAAAGTTGGGGGAGGGAAAAATTAGGAGTTTGGTATTAACATATACACACTACTATACATAAAAATAGATAACCAACAAGGACCTACTGTATAGCACAGAGAACTATACTCAATATTTTGTAATAACCCATAAGGCAAAAGAATCTGAAAAATAATATATATATACATACATACACACACACACACACACACACACACACACACACACACACACACACACATATATATGTATATATAATTAAATCACTTTGCTGTACACCAGAAACTAACACAACATTGTAAATCAACTATACTTCAATAAAAATAAATTTAAAAGAAATAAAGGGATTCATATTTGACAGTCTTTTTCTTCTTGGTTTGACCTATTTCCACCTTGTTTAGAAATCTATAGCCACCCTCAGATCAAGAAATATATTCTTATTTTCTTCTAAATATTGTAAAGTTTTGCCTTTCATGTTTAAATCTTTAATCTCCTTGGAATTGAATTTTGTGTTTTAAGTGAAAAAGGATCTAAATTTATTTATTTTTCCAAATGGTTAATAAAAAGTCTGAGTAACATTAATTCAGCAGTACATTTTTCAGCATCGATCTCAATGATTCATCTATAAAATATCAAATTTCATATATATGAGACTTTTTCTGAAGTCTCTTTCCTGTTACATTAATTTCCTACATACTTATAAAACTTATTTACTATAACTATATATCAATTGAATATTTGTTATAGAAAATATCTTTTTAGAATTTTTCTTTAAGAATGTAACTTAACCGCT
>NW_006787395.1:95350-101485 GCF_000442215.2 Lipotes vexillifer
TTCATGTCTTGTCTTTCCATATAAGTTCTTAATTGGGATATTAATTGCAATTATACTTTAGAGTTTACAATGATTTGAAGAAAACCAATAACACTAAGATCTTGAAATTTTATCATTGAATTCACAAAATCATTTTATTGTTAGAGTGTTTTTTTTTTTAAGATGTGCAGCAGGGCTTCCCTGGTGGCGCAGTAGTTGAGAGTCCACCTGCCGATGCAAGGGACACGGGTTCGTGCCCCGGTCTGGGAGGATCCCACGTGCCGCGTGAGCCACGGCCGCTGGGCCTGTGCGTCTGGAGCCTGTGCTCCGCGATGGGAGAGGCCACAACAGTGAGAGGCCCGCGTACCGCAAAAAAAAAAAAAAAAAAAAAAAAGATGTGCAGCAAAGTTTTAAAATTTTCTCCACAGCTTGTTTTTAGTTATCCTTAAGTATATTATAGTTTGATATTATCAATGCTATTTTCTCCTCAGTACTTAAAAAAAAAAAAAAGACAATTACATTGTCTTTGTTGTTAGTATATAGAAATGCAGTGCTTTAAAATTTTTAATATTTATCTCATTTTCAGAAAACTTATAAAACTCTATTTGTGGAGTGTTTGGGGTTTCCTTGTGGAAAACAATAAAGTCAGCTTGAAATGAAAATTTGCAGCTGATTTTACTAGGTCCTCCAGGACAACACCAAAGAAGAGAAAAATTGGTACATTTACTACCTTGCTCTTGTTTAATATAGAATGCTTGCTTTGGATTTGGGTAGATGCTCTTTATCTGTAAAGGAAGCTTCTTTCTGTATCATGCACTAGTATTGAACTGTATCAATATTTTCTCCACCTATAGATATGAAGATATTATATATGTGTGTGTGTATATATATATATGTGTTATATATAATTATATATATGAATGTATTATACAATATATAAACTTTTAACCTATTAATAAGGTGAATTATATTAGTAGAGTTTCTAATGATATACCAACATTAATCATAAAAAATATACTTCTTATATATTGTAACATTTGGTTTATCAAAATTTGTTAATATTTATACCCATATTTGTGGGAGAGACAGACCTATAACTAATCTGTTTCATTCATAATACTTTCAATAGATGCTTTTTCTCTCTTCTGTTATTATTAGAAGAGGTTTACTTTTAAAACTACCAATTTTTAAAATTTTCCTATTATTTTTTTCTATTTCTTTACAGTTTTAGTTCTTTATCATATCCTACATATGTCAACTTATTCTTTTGTTAGTTTTTTAACTTTTATGTCTGAGGCTTAGCTCATTGATTTTTACTATTGTTATTTTTCAATAAAGTTTTAAGGTATAATTCTCTATCTAACACTAGCTGAATGTAGTTTTGAAATGCTTTATTTTCATCTTTGAGTTCTAGGGATTTTTTTTAGATTTTTATTATTATTTATGTTTTCATCTTAAAAGTACTTCGAGATGTGTATTTCACTTTTAATACATAAAGATTTGTTTTTATTGTTGCCATCAATCCTAATTTCATTGTGATTAGTGAATGTGGTTTGTTTTATACCAATTTTTGACATATGTTGAAATTTATGGGAAAAACATAATCAATTTTTTTAATGTTTCATAGTTGCTTGAGAAGAATCTATAGTAAATATTGGGTATAAGAATAATGTCAATTATATTAAGCTTGTAAATTTTGTCATTCACATATTCTTTATCTTTTACATTATCACATAGAAAAGCTTGACAATCAAACTGACTCAATGTCCACATTAAAGTATATTTTTTTTATAAATTTATAAATTTATTTTTTTATTTTTGGCTGCACTGGGTCTTCGTTGCTGCACCTGGGCTTTCTCTAGTTGTGGTGAGCAGGAGTTACTCTTTGTTGTGGTGCATGGGGTTTTACCTGCAGTGGCCTCTCCTGTTGCAGAGCATGGGCTCCAGGCACACAGACTTAAGCAGTTGTGGTCCATGGGCTCTAGAGCACAGGCTCAGCAGTTGTGGTCCACGGGCTTAGTTGCTCCACTGCATGTGGGATCCTCCTGGACCAGGACTCGAACCCGTGTCCCCTGCATTGGTAAGAGGATTCTTAACCACTGTGCCACCAGGGAAGCCTGATATATGTTTAAAGTATGACCAAAATATTTCTTCTTCAAAAATACCACTGATTTAATTTAGTCATGCCTTCAAATTTACTGTCAAGTGAAATGTAACATCATATGAAGGTATTACCGAGAGATGACCCTGGTTGAAGAAATGATTGAGAAACATGGCTCTCTAGAAACACTCCAGGCCCACCCCACTCTCCACACTCCTGACAGAGAGCTTCCAATGTCTCCTGACTCCACAGCAGCACCTACCCCAAGATCCTACCCCCTCTTCTTTGAGAGATATATTGTGACCATGGTTTTCTAAGCTAATGCCTCTCTGTAATTCTACAGAACTGAATTTTGATTTTCTCAATACTCTGAAATCTTTGTCAAGTTAGCCCTTTTGTGCTTAAGTTTTTTTAAACCAGGATTAATAATAGCATCTGGCTTCATGGGATTATTGTGAAGGATAAAGGGGATAATATATGCAAAGCACTCGGAAGAATATATGGAACATAGCGAAGGTAATACTTCTTAGTTATTATAAGTGATCACCCTTTACTATTGTCATCTCTGAATAGTTTCTGTTTTCATTGCTTCCCATAGGCATTGTGATTTCTCAATAAAACACTGGAAGACAGAAATTATGGCACATTTTATTTTTAAACGAGGTAAGCATGGTAGAACATTGCAAGTTCTGTCCCATCTAGTTTAGGGACTAGAAATAGTCTACTGCCTTTGACCTACTTGTGAATATGCCCAAGTATTGAGCTGAAGATTTCCTTATTGACACCAAGTATGCAACTATTATACCTAAAGGCACATGGATTCATCATTTATTTCCCTATTGGAGTTGTACAGCTCTTTTAAAAAGGACTAACACCCTTGACTAGTTTCTTCCAGCAACTGTGTCTTACTCCTTGGAGAGTAGACTCTGTGTCTTACAAGATGAATAACTATGGTTTATTAATTTCATTTGCATGTTTTTGTAATGATCCTGCAGTTCTCTTTTGTCAGGACAGAGTGATTCAGAATTGCATGATACTCCTGGACTTCTGTTTCCCATTCTAACACTGGTTCTCTCTGCACAGAAGCTAACACACAGGATGGCACTACGGAGATAAGATCATTCCACTGGGGCAGAGTTTAAAGGAAACTGGAATTACTTTTCTAGGTGGAAAAGAAACTGAGGCAGCAGAAACACCCTGAGGAGCCTGAGAATAAAGGAACTGTGGTTACTGCCAGTGTTTTACCTGGGCACCTCCCGTAAGGACCTAATTCCTCTCCACCAGCCGACTTCACTTCACAGCACATACCCAACAGTGCGGAATCATTAGCCATCTCTCTGCCTCCCTCTGGGCATTCTTTGTCAGAGTTGCCAGTACCAGGGTCCCCAAACCCTGGACATTTTCTTCTGGAAGGGAGCAGAGATCAATTTATTTCACTGGCAGTTGTATGTGGATGTATGTGGAGTTATCTCTTTGGCTGGGACAGCATTCCAGATCCATGATGTAACATTTCTTATCAGGAACCTTCTGAGTCCAGTCACCAGGGTCACAATACAATCATTTGCCTTCATCTGTTTAACTGGTATGATTTACAACCTTTTTTGAAGTGGGAGGAAGAATTATATTTTCTATTTAAAGTTGGTGAGATGGATTTTTCAAAGGTCTTTACATGTGAATGAATTAGTTATTGTATTTTTAAAGACAAAGTAAAACATCTGAGAAGCAAGTTTTATCACTTAAACATATGGTGTTTCCTTAATTGGGAAAAACTACTTTCCAATGAAACAACAGAAAACATCCAATGTATTTAAGATTAGAAAAAAATAGAAATCCAATATTTTGAAATCGAGTGAAACAAGAGACTTTTGCTATTTAAAACAACGAAACACAGCTATAGTCTTTACATGCTAAGAAGTACATATTGGCAGAGAATAGAAATATAGAATTGTTGCTGAAAAGAGTTGCTCTGTCACTTTGAGAAACACTACTATGCTTTGACCATCTGGTGAGTATTTACAGGAAACAGTCATCCCTTTGGCTTAGTCATTGGTATTCAGTGGTGACAGAGACTTTGAATAGAGGATGCTGACTGAGGAAAACATCACCTTGATCATGAAGTAATGATATAATAGACTAGAGGGTTGCTTCATAGGGAAGTCAAGAACAAAATGAATTGAGAATAAAACCAGATGAACCACATTGAAAACAGGCAAATGCAGGCCAGTTCTAGTCAGACACACAGGCATTGGGGTGACAGCATGAGCAGGGGGAGTCCCCAGGGTACCAGGAGAGCATCCAGCCAGCAAGAGAAACAGCATTTTCCATTCTGTGCTGCTCCTAGGGCACAGCCAGCCCTGGTGAATGGAAGCTGCAATGTCATTCCTTTAGTCGTGCCCAGTTCAAGATAGAAGGTCACCATCTTTCTCTTAAAAATGAGTAACCATTTCTCCTTCTGCTATGAACTGTCCACTGCACACTCACCTCTCAAATGATTGGTCACAGGCCAAGGGACCATTTCTGAGAATCTCTTCTCACCTACCTCCACTGAATGCATCAACTGTCTGAGTGTCTGGTGCTTGCTGTGTTATAGGAGCCTTCAGATTTACAGACCAAGATGATTAGTATTCATCCTCTGATTGTAAAGAATGGGAGAGCATCCATTTTTCCCAGAGTTCAGCCAAGAACCTGCCCAGACTCAACTAAATCAAGATAATGAGAGGAATCTGGATAAAGTAAAAAGAAGCAGAAGAATGAGGGAGATAGAAAAGAGGTATTGAAAACCCGTTGAAGGTGAACCTGGGAAAGAGAAATCTCTGACCATCCAACAGCCTTCTCAGAACTTGGACATCTGTCATGCAGAGGAGGTATTATCTTTGCTTTGGAGCCCAAGCTCAAGTTATAACCAGTGGGTAAATGTCATGCATGAATAGTTGCCACTCGCAGTAGGAAATGATTTTATGTAATTAGAACTACTTAAGAAACTGGCATGGGGATTCCCTGGTGGTGCAGTGGTTGAGAGTCTGCCTGCCGATGCAGGGGACACGGGTTCGTGCCCCGGTCCAGGATGATCCCACATGCCACGGAGTGGCTGGGCCTGTGAGCCATGGCCGCTGAGCCTGCACCCCCGGAGCCTGTGCTCCGCAACGGGAGAGGCCACAACAGTGAGAGGCCTGCATACCGCAAAAATAAAAACAAAAACAAAACAAAAAAAGAAAACTGGAGTGGATTTTTGGATAAGAGTAGGGTACTCCTTAGTACTAGCAGTGTTCAAAAATAAGCTAGAAACTACTCTGGAATTTTCTGAGAATTTTGTGAGTTCCAGAATTTTTCTACTGACTGAGAAAATAAATGTTTCCAGAGATCTTCACCAGTGGTGTTGTTAGTGCTGTTGAATGGGTACTTGGTCCCAGGAACAAGGCACCTAACTGCATGAGGTCTTCTAGGGGAATTTCTGCACAAGAAACAATGCATAAAGAACAAATGCCACTTAAAGTTTCACTGAGACATCGGCCCCAACCTATAAAATGAGAAGACTGGAATTCAGAGAGCACAGAAGATTCCCCCAATGGTTGAGACTGAAGACCTTCCCGCATGGCAGGCTTTGGAGGCATGTCCTGCCTGTGTCCTAATCCTCTGATTTCTGACACAAACTTTGGGGGAAGGGTGGGTAGTGGTCTTTGTCCTTTTAGTTGCAAGGAATGAAGAACCAGTTTAAAAAAAAAAAAAGTGAGAGTGATGGCTAGAACAATAGGAAAGGGAAAATGCTGATGGCTCAGCTGTAAGAAGGAAGAGAGAGAAAAGAATCAGCTCTGGGGGCTGACCTTTTCTGTTTTTATCATCTTAGCTTTGAACTAGTTATACGCAAAGGAAAAAAATCTAACAGTAAAGACATATTAGACAAAAATTTCAATCCACCTGCTTCCCAGGTACTGGCATTCCACGGATAACTGCTTCTACATCGTTTTCGTGTTTTTTTTTTTTTTTTTTTTTTTGGTACGCGGGCCTCTCACTGCTGTGGCCTCTCCCGTTGCGGAGCACAGGCTCCGGATGCGCAG
>NW_006787395.1:101925-130559 GCF_000442215.2 Lipotes vexillifer
TGTGTTTTTTTTTTTTTTTTTTTTGCAGTATGTGGGCCTCTCACTGTTGTGGCCTCTCCCGTTGCAGAGCACAGGCTCTGTACGTGCAGGCTCAGGGGCCATGGCTCACGGGCCCAGCCGCTCCGTGGCATGTTGTATCTTCCCAAACCGGGACACGAACCCCTACTTCGGCGGGCAGACTCTCAACCACTGCACCACCAGGGAAGCCCCGTTTTCGTGTTTTTGTTTTTGATTTTGTTTTTGTCTGCAGATGTGTGTTTGTTTGTGTATAAGGTTGAGGCTCTGCTCTTTTTCCTTTAAAGGGACCAAAGTGTATGTATTTTCATGCATTTAAAAAAATTACCACTATGTTTTAGAGGGCTTTCCATGAGTGAATCCATATAGGTGCACTAAGATCTTAATAATAGACATGTATTTTCTTCTGAACATTTTCTTTCAAATAATTTAAAGAATTATCTTTCAGAATTGACTCTTTAATCCACTTGGAATTGATTTTTGAGTTTCCTGTGAAATGGAGATCCAACTTAATTTTTTTCTACTTAAAAATCATTTCCCCCATCACCATTTATTGAGCAGAATATCAGTCAGCATTGATCTGCAATGCCTCCTCTGGCACATATCATGTTTCCACGTGCATGGATCTATTTGTGGACTCTATTTTCTATTCCATTTTGCAGAATCAATTATTTATTACAAAATTATATTAAGATAATACCTAGTACAGGTACTAAACTATATTCTTGTTATTCTTTTTTATGAATGACTTTGACCTGTATGGGAACATTGCTCTTCTTTATTGAGGGTCAGAAAACATTATCTGTAAAGGGCCAGATAGCAAATATCTAGACTTTGCAAACCATATAGTCTCTATTACAACTACTCAGCTTTTCCACTGTAGTGCAAAAGTAGCCGTGGGCACTCTCTAAACAGATAGCCATGGTTGTGTTCCAGTACAAGTCCACTTACAAAACAAGGCAGTGGATTGGATTTGGCTCAAGAGCTGTAGTTTCCTGACCAATGTGCTATAGAAATGCCTTGCTGGTATTTTGAATGAAATTTAATTGAATTCAGATATCGACTTGTAGAAAACTCTTAACACTGAAGTATTGTCTTTCGTTTATGTATGTGATATAACATTCCGTAGTCTTTTTAAAAAGGATATGCACTAAAATTTTAAATGCACTCCATATAGAACTTTGGCCACGTTTATTCCTAGATATCCTGTAGTTTTCTGTGACTCCTTTCAGGTCTATAGGTAGATAATCTTATTAACTAAACTTATTATATCTTATTTCTCCCCTCCCTCCCAGATTTACAGTTTGACATTTGAATTTACCTTATTACACTGAATAGAATGGCCCCTTCAGTGCCCCATGGCTGTGCTGACATTTAACATGCTGTTTTGCTGGTTTCCTGTACTGTTTCAACATTAAGTATAATATTTGCTTTAAGTTCTGGCAGGATTGTTTTAACATATAAAAATTTCTTTTTAAAATTTCTGGTTTTCCAAGCCAAAGAAACCTTGTGTTTATTCTTGATGACTCTCTTCGTACTCCATACCCAACCCATCACCAAATCCTATCAGTTACAATTTCCAAATCTACCCAGAATCTGGCTAACTCTTCCCATCCCCTCCCTCAACACCACTGTGGTCCATGTAAGCCACGACAGTCACTGCCAGCCTGAACGACTGTCCCATCCTCCTTCTGGCCCTCCTGTTCCCAACTCACCTTCACCACCTTACTTACATCAGAGTAACTGAAGTAAAGCTTGAGAAACACAGCATCCCTTTGCCTAAAATTGTTCAGCTATGTCAGTCTCACTCACATCTGCCTTCCTCACATCCTTCAGGTCTCTGTATAAATTACACTTTCTCATGAGGTCTTTCTAGACGTTATTTAAAGTTAGCAACTTGCACACCACTCACACCCTCCTTCTATCTTGACACCTTTTATCTTTCTAGTTATGTGATTTTTTTCCTTCATTGTCCTTATCACTAACTGGCAGCATATATTTTATTTATTTGATTGCGTATTGCTTCTCAACTTAAACTCAACGATAAACTCCATGGACAGAGACTTTATTTTGTTTGCAATGTAACCACACCCAATAGTTACCTCTTCCCTCCTACTCAAAGACACTGTTCTCCTACCTGCTATGCCATAAACTATGTGTGCTCGTCTTTCAACCTTACAAAAATAAAGACTCATGTAAAATATGTATACTTTGAAGTCCGGGTTCTTTCACTCAAAATTATTTTGTGAAATTTGTTCTTGTTGTTGTAGATAATTGTAGTTGTTTATTTTCAATTCTGCATGTTGTTCCATTGTAAATAAACCCCATTTTATTTATTCCTTTTTCTATTGGTGGCATTTGGTTGTCTCAACCTTTTGGTTACGTCAAATAATGCTTCTAGAAGAGTGATACAGGCAACGGCCTGATTTAATAAAGAGACACAGATAGTTGACCTTTGCAATTGGTACTGAAAGAAAAGACAACAGGACTCAAAGGAAAAGAGGATTTCCTCCTAACTGGGGTGAATATTCATAAACTTCTTTGAATACTTTTCCACATTGATAGGGAAACTAGAATTGAATTTTTTCAAAATATATTGAGCTTGGTCAGTGCTGCTGGTGTGGCATAGTGCTTGGGAACAGGAGGTGGAGAGAAGGGATAGATAAACAAGTCAGGTCCTAATATCCTGGGAGTTAGAGAAAAGAATGTCAGACTTAAAGGGGAAAAGGCTGTTGCCAATTCTGATCAATTCTCTCAAACCCTTTGCCCCAGTGCTTTCTGGATGTTGAGATGAGATAATAATGCAAATTATGAAATGGATGTCACTCTGAGGCTCTGTACCTGGTTATGGAGAGTTTCTTAAGACAACCTGGGTCTGCCTTTGGGAGGGGATGAAGGAGAGAAGGAAGCTACCATAAAGTTAATTGAAGAAAGTTATGGGGGGGAGTTAATATGGAAGGAATTATATAGGTGGATTTTCATGAAAATGGGTAAAGTAGAGAAGATACTTTTTTTTTATCAGAACCCCTTAACAATCCAAAATTCTATTCAACTCAGTAGATGGGAGGGTAATTCTTTGCATTCCAGAAGCCAAAAAAAAAAAAAAAATCCAACAAATATTTGCTTTCCTTGAAACCTGTCGCTGAGAGCAGCAGAGGCACATAACTGAAGGTGGACCAAATGAAACCTCTAGGCAGAACTTCCTGTCAGACATAAATGCATAGAAGCTGGGATTTTTTTGGAATTCTCCATGGTGTTGAAGGTGGTGAGCATCCATCAGAGGTGCAATAGGCTACAATGGAGGAACCAGGTGTACAGCAGTTGCCTCCTGCCCGGGTTGTTTCTTTCACTGGAGCTGGAGCACCTTCATTCCTGACCATTTCTCAAGCCCGGTTCTCGATCCATCCCATTAATAATTTTAGCTTAACCACAATTTCTAATAATTCCTGTTTTTGTTTCTTACCAAAGATTACTGTTTTCAGACAAACTTCACTGCTCAAATACGAAGACTATGAAAGTATTTGTTCTTGGGAGGACAAAAATCAAAGCCAGGTCTTAGAAGTTGTCTCTGGGATGATTCTAAGACATTTGCCAATGTGGTTCCACCAAGTTGAGCTGGCATGGAGATCACAGACTCTCAGAGTTCTGAGTTCCATGTCATGGAAAGGTATGGTCCTGGATTTGTTAATATATATTAACTTTTTGATCCATCACGTTGAATATTGTTAATCACTTTGTTTTACTGAAAATTCTCCCTCTTAAAAATATTTACCTAAGAATCAGACATCAGATTGGTCAAGCCCAGAAACATTAAGCAGAAATCTTGTCAAAGAATATCTCAATTTGTGAGTTTAGAGTTTGGGGTTAATTTTTTTCTAATATACATGGCCTATGTTTTCACTTCAGACAGTTTTTATAATACAGCAGAATAGGACAAAAATAAACAAGTCACAAAGCATTATCACAGTGTGTGTCCCAAGATAATTTTATTCCATTACAAAATAATGGAAGGATTTGTGATGGGACATCCAATTATGATTTTAGAAATAACACTGTGTGATAAATGAAAAGGACAAGACATAAAGCAGGGAGATTGTTTTGAAAACAATTTCAATAATTCAAGAAACTAATTGTACTTGCCAAACTAAAGTTGTGGTAATGGAAATAAAGAGAAATGAAATAAAAAAGAGAACATTTAAAGTAAAACAAATATTGATAGTGGAGTTTCCATGAAAGATTAAGTCCTAATGTTTTGAAGCACTCATGGTATATAATTAATTGATTTATGTCCTATGCATCTAGAATATCATAGTTATGTTCTATCCTTGAGATAAAGGAGAAAATATTTTCCTATATTCTGTAATCAGATGAGGACACTGGTTGAGAAAAACTAGATTATTTGAAGGTCTGATATTGGGTGACTTGTTGGATGATAGATGATTTATTAAGCCTGAGACTGTAGGAATAGAGCAAGTTTGGATAAACAAAGATGATAAATTTTGTTCTGAAGTTGAAATTGCTAATTCATGAGGCAATATTCAATAGCCAAACTCTATGGATTTGGAAAGCAATAAGAAGTGTGAACTGCAGATCTAGATTTGGAGGTTATCACTGAGTATGATTATCAAAGTCAGGGGTCAGGAATGAGATCTCAGAGGGAGAGTGAGAAGAAATAATGACCTACAGTCCAAAGTTGAGGGGTGGGTGGAACAAAACAGTCGTATTAAGGCACTAGGAAAGATCTGAGATGCTGTCACTTCCAATGCAAAGAAAGTTTTTCATGATGGCAGATATTTACAGTCTATACCATATGAGGAATGATTGGAGGAGCTTGAGAGAAAAAGACCATGGCATGACTGCTACAATTGTTAGAAGGGCCGACAATTTGAATGACTAACTCTACATAAGGTGCTTAATTCATCCGGCCAGAATCAAATGAAGACATTCACAGAACTGACAGGCAGAGTTTTACTCAATAAGATAAAAGCTTAAGATACTTTAGTTGCAAAGATAGAACCCCAAATAGAACCAGTTTATATAAAAAGGAAGTATACAGAGCCCCCATACAGAGCCTGGGAAAGCCAAAGTCACCCACAGGAAGCTATTTTTGAGACTCTGTATACACATCACATTTTCTCTAGATCCAGAGTAACCCAGGGAAGGGGAACATGGTAACCTTCCCTATCATGCGTCACGTGGTAGTGCTGGGTCCCGTGCACACTCTCTGAACTCACGCCTCAAGCTCTGAGAGGCAAGGACCAGCATTTTCTGCCTCCATTAGAAATAAATGATTGAAATTAAAAAAAAAGACCAATTCCTCAGAGGAAAGAGAAGCAAACAGAGCTGGACAGATAAACCAGCACTGTCCACTAAGCACGGTCTCAGCTCCCCACCATCCCATGGGCTTCTGTGTGTGTGGTTTGCTGCCCATCTCTAGATGCACCAAGCAGAAAGTATTTGTATGGTTCACTGGTTAACTCTCAAAATAACAAAAGTCAGAAATAAAAGAAATGAAGGATGAAAAGAAAGGGAACATGGACTGGTTAGTTAGGCTTTGCCAGTCACTTTGCTTTGAAGTTTCACAGATACCATCCTCATTACTGTGTTATTAACATGTTTAGTCACATGTTTATGCATATTCCAGCCTTCAGAGCACATTGCTATCCCATATCATACCCAGGATTTTTATTTCTACTGGATCTGTTTGACCCTAATACACTTTTGTGTCTCCTGAGTTTTTTTTGAATCTCCTGATTTCCTCTCACCAGCTTTGACCATTTCTGGCTCTAAGCCAGGCCAGACATAGAACTTAGTCCCTTTTTGAACCTCGCACACCCAGATCCACACATATGTCACAGATATCAAACCAAGAAATTCACTAACATAAAGCATTTGTGGGCTCACATCCCAGAAAGTCAAAAAGTTAAAGTGGAATTTATACATAAAATATAACTCCTCCAATAATAATACTTTAACTAGAATAAAGGCTCCTCTCCTGAGCCTCTGTTCTTTTTATTCCTCAAACTCCCAGCTATTTATTTTTAATGCAGAGTCATATATATATATATATATATATATATATATATATATATTCCCCCCCTTATCTTTCTCTATAGCTTGCCTCCTAGTCTTCTGCAAAGGTTTATTAAGACGTTTTGCCTATTCATAGAGATAGAAAGTAGATTAGAGTGACTGGGGGCTGTGGGGGAGGGAGGGGAGATGCAGCTGGTCCTCCATATCCACATGTTCTGCGTCTGCCAGGGGGATAAAGATGGGAGGGCTGAGTGTCCTACTTATACAAGAGCCTTATATAACCATCAGCAAAATTTGGCATCTGTAAGCGTTCCTGGAACCAACCTGGCCGCTGCCCCATAACTGTATCAATTACTGGGTACAGAGTTTCTGTCTGGGATGATGAAAAAGTTTTTTAAAATAGATGGAGGGATGGTTGCACAGCAGTGGGAATGTAATTAATGGCATTACTTAAAAAAAAAACATTGAATTATATAACTTTACTGTTAATTAATTATTTATCTATCTATCTATTTATTTATTTTGGCTGGCACCCCCGCAGCTTGTGCAGATCTTAGTTCCCCGACCAGGGGTGGAACCCATGCCCCGCTGCCATGAAAGGGCAGAGCACTAACCACTAGACTGCCAGGGAATTCCCTAATTAGTGGCACTGACTTGTACCCATAAGAAGTGTTAACAGAGCAAAATTTCTCTTGTATTTATTTTTTTTTTTTTTTTTGCGGTACGCGGGCCTCATCACTGCTGTGGCCTCTCCCGCCGCGGAGCACAGGCTCCGGACGCGCAGGCCCAGCGGCCACGGCTCACGGGCCCAGCCGCTCCGCGGCATGCGGGATCCTCCCAGACCGGGGCACGAACCCGCGTCCCCCCATCAGCAGGCGGACTCTCAACCACTGCGCCACCAGGGAAGCCCTGTATGTATTTTACCACAATACACAAATTAATTTTTAAAAAAAATAAGAAAAGGAAGCTGTGTATGGGGCAGGAAGGGACTGAGTGAGGCTCGTAGGGACATTTCCTCAGGACTGGTCTCCTGGAACCACCGGCTGCAGCCAGGCCGTGTCCCCTGCCTCCAGCGTGTATCATCCTCCCTCCCACCACCCAGCCTGGCTCACACAGGTCAGCCCCGACTGCCCGCAGAGGTCCCCTGCCACTTATCCATGAAGAACCAGGGCCCTCCTGGCAGCATCCTCCAGGGAGCCATACCCCCAGCACACGCAAGAGAGGAAGAAAGATGTTCTGCTTTACTGAGTTAGTTTATCCATCACCCAAGAAGAAACTGGATAGCACAAATTTCAATAACACTTTATCTATAAATTCCATATATGGGTTAAAATAAATAAATAAATAAGGAGCAGAAAAGTAGTGTGTTTGCCAAGAACTTCACTCACCCACAGTCCTGGGGTAAGAATTACGTCTACTCCAGAGCTTACAGGTAGATTTTCAACACTTCGAAATGGTTTTCTCTATTCACACCCAGGAATAACTGCTGGTGTCTTTTAAAATAACAAAATGTAAACTTACTTCAAGCATTTGGTTGGTACCTTTCTTCATACTAAATTGTAATTTTTTTTTTTTTTTTGCGGTACGCGGGCCTCTTACTGTTGTGGCCTCTCCCGTTGCGGAGCACAGGCTCCGGACGCGCAGGCTCAGCAGCCGTGGCTCACGGGCCCAGCCGCTCCGCGGCATGTGGGATCTTCCCGGACCGGGTCACGAACCCGTGTTCCCTGCATCGGCAGGTGGACTCTCAACCACTGCGCCACCAGGGAAGCCCTAAATTGTAATTTTGATAAGGAATATTTTTAAATAGGAAAAGTCTTGAGAATGGAGTAACACAATTTTAGTATTTCATATGGAACTATTCTGATGCACAATTAAAAAAAAATCCGTTGAGAATAGATTTTAAAATATGTGCATCGTTATTGTCTTCTTTAAAGAGTTTTCACTGAAGAATTTACATTTTTATTCACTGTGGTAAAATCTGTGAAGGCAGATCCCATCAAAACCAAAACCAAACAAAGCAAAACCAGAAAACTACAACAAAAAAGATGATTTTAAAAAGACATATTTAGGGCTTCCCTGGTGGTGCAGTGGTTGAGAGTCTGTCTTCCGATGCAGGGGACACGGGTTCGTGCCCCGGTCCGGGAAGATCCCACATGCCGCGGAGCGGCTAGGCCCGTGAGCCGTAGCTGCTGAGCCTGCGCGTCCGGAGCCTGTGCTCCACAACGGGAGAGGCCACAACAGTGAGAGGCCCACGTACAGCACACACATTAAAAAAAAAAAAAAAAAAAAAGACATATTTAACATTTAACCTTAAAAGACATTTGGCATTTTCAAGAAGCTCTCTTAGGAACAATGTATTAAATACTTTAGGTCACATAGTGGTATTTAAATGGAAGTCACTCTCAGTAATATTAAAGTTTTCCATTTAGGAAAAATAAAGTTAAAGTAATAGAATAACAAATAATAGCTCTTTCTATAATCAGATGAAGATCTACAAACTCATTCCATTTCCTAATCAGTATGTGGGGAGCTTGACTAGCAAATGATTCCATTTAATCTATTTCAAGTTACCAAGAAGGAGGTTCACCTCCACTGCTTTCTTGGAGGCATGGATCAAAGTCCAAAAGTGTGGAAGAAATCACTAAATTGGAAAATTGACATACACAGCCTTCACAAAGAAGTGATTTAGACAAGGTAAGACTGAGAACCAAGAATTTTCCCTTGAACTCCTCAACACCAATTATTGACCACCATAATTTCTAACCTTTACAGCATTCTTTTAACATAGGTATTATATGCCGGTGTTATTATAATACATAAAGGAAAAATAAAACCTTCCAAGATATTAGGTGAAATGAACTTGCCCAAAGCCACACAAATTATAAAGGACACACACAGGTACACACAAGGAATCAGAACTGAGAATGCACTAACCCAAAGTGAGTCAGACAAATGTCGTAAATCAACTATGGCAGGAGAACTTCCTAATTCTGTATCCTGTTGCCAGAATTGAAGTTTCTGAACTTTAATTCCTTCTTTTGATTTCAGACACAAATACTGCATAGCTGTCAAGGTTGTTGTTAGTCCTATGCCCCCAGTGCCCAGGTGCAGAATGAATCTTCATAAAAGCTGCTGCCCCTCACTTCATTTAATCTGGGTCCTCTCCTTGGTCCCCACGTCTCTTTATGAGTAGAAGCCTGTCACTCCAACACTTTCTCCCCAGAGGTAAAATGTGAACCTTCACGGGGATTCTCATCCTAGTGATTTTCTTGTTACCAATACATACATATCTACCTGGTAGTTATTTATACCAATTCCCTTAAATAATTTTCTTATACCCATGTCACTGTGCCCCTCAGCAAGGTCCCTCGTCACCTGTTCAGTTCCTGCTCAAGTTTCTTTTCATTACCTAACTCAAAATAACCCACTTGAATTTCCTTCCATCTCCATAGATAATTAAATTTCATTTCCTCTTCACTTCACTCTCATATTTTTCAACTTTTTACCATCGCTCACCTCCATTAAATATAAAATGGATGAATTAATGCCACTCCTGAACCATCAATCATTTTCTTAATGTTTCTGTCACTCGAAATGAAATCCATGCTTTCCTCCATTAAAGCTGCCTTCAGATCATCCTGGTGGCTGTATGCTCCACCTGAGGAACAGTTGTTGAATCATTTTATGGGCTCAGTATAAATATACAAAAACGACATGAAACTCATAAAAGCATATGAAGCCATAAAAGCAAACATGGTTATGTTTGAACATATAACAATCACACACATTCTTATAACAAAAACATTTTAAAAGTGTGTAAAAATTATTGTAGTGCTTGACAGTCTGAAACTTATTTCCCTTATAATAAATGAGTTCTGGCTTCCCTGGTGGCACAGTGGTTGAGAGTCTGCTTGCCGATGCAGGGGACACGGGTTCGTGCCCCAGTCTGGGAAGATCCCACATGCCGTGGAACGGCTGGCCCGTGAGCCATGGCCGCTGAGCCTGCGCGTCTGGAGCCCGTCCTCCGCAACGGGAGAGGCCGCAACAGTGAGAGGCCGGCGTACCGCTAAAAAAAATAAAATAAAATAAAATAAAATAATAAATAAATGAGTTCTTTGACATCAGGAAGAGACAAAAGCATTCCCGCACCCCCAGACATAGTGTTCACTGTGACCTTCCTCTCCATCTCTTCTCTCTCTGTGGGAATCCTCCACTGGTCTGTCCTCTTCCCATGAAGGGCACAGGACTGCCTGGTTCCCTCTGTACATTTAAATCCTGAGATTGGTGCTGGATTTCTGCTGTGTCAAACAGAGGCACATGCTTTCCATCCATGGATACCTGGGTCAGAACATGGGTAGATGTCAGTAACCCCTTAGGTAGACTCCATCCGGGTGTTCTAGTCAACATCAGAAGTAACCACAGACTGTGTAATCCCCACTCCCTTCATGGCGTTCCTCACAACCATGGCACACTCTGCATCTACACTTCAACAAGTGATCGATTTTGGCATTCGCTACCTTTTAGGAAGTTTCTTGGAACTCACATTAGGTACACCTTGTTGTGTTTCCTTATTACCCTGTATTTATCTATTCACATTATTTATCACACAGTGTTTCTCCCTCCATTCTCTGTGTTTTCTCTGCTCCCTGTGAGGCTTCTCCAGGCCACCTGCTTCTTAGTGCTTGTTTTCCTTGTTCTCCTCGTCTCCCAAGTCCATAAAATTTCCAAAGGCAATACTTTCTAGAGAAAGATCACCTTTTGCATTTTAAAAATTCGTAAATAAATAACTTAAGGCTATCAACCAGGAAGTCACTGCTGATTATTTCAGGGTAAAATACAGCTGCTAGAAAACACACTGCTGGTTCAAGCAACCCTAATAAACAAGCAACCCTAATAAAAAATAACATTCCTCACAGTTGAACACACAGACCAGGAGACCCTGGAGGCTCAGACACCAATGACTGAGGCATTAGATCATGGGATATGGCTTTGTTTAAAAGTACTGGTCCAGAAAAATACTGGTTCTGAGACATTACCATAGGTTCCAGTTAGCTTAGATTTTGCCTTTTTTAAATTAATAACCTTTATTTGGGGAGCAGTTTTATATATACAGAAAAACTGAGTGGAAATTGTAGAGAGTTCCCATGTACCTTTTCTCCCCTACCCCCTCTAGGTTCCCCTTTTTTTTTTTTTGCAGTACGCAGGCCTCTCACTGTCGTGGCCTCTCCCGTTGCGGAGCACAGGCTCCAGACGCGCAGGCTCAGCGGCCATGGCTCACGGGCCCAGCCGCTCCGCAGCAATGTGGGATCTTCCCGGACCGGGGCACGAACACGTGTCCCCTGCATCGGCAGGCGGACTCTCAACCACTGCGCCACCAGGGAAGCCCTCCCCTATTATTAAGACCTTACATTAGTGCAGTACATTTTCGCAATTCATGTTTTGGGGTTTTCTTACAGCTGGGTTTTGACTCAGCGTGTGAGTGAGCAGAGCTATTGGGGGGTGTGAGAGGGGGTTCAAGTGATGAGTAGTTTCCTTTGAAATGATGCCTATGTGGAAATTCTCCTCTGGCTTTAAGCAAAATTAATCTCAAATTATCAGAGTGCACATCCAAAGCTGATCACCCTCTATTTACACCCTCCCCTTTCCTCTCCTGGAGTCTCCCTCATTTCCACTGCCTTTTGCTTTATTTGGTCAGTGCCTTTCTCTACACTTTACCACCTCTACTAACCGACCCCTCATCCTCGTGGAATACTCCTCCGTCAAATGCAACTTCCTTCACTTTCTGAGCCTGTAGGTCCTCACTGCATGACCAGCCTAGGTGCTAACAGTTGATTTTGGAGTTTGAAGTCAACTTCAGTCATCAGTGGAAACGTTGTTTAGGGACAGAGCTTCATCAAGGAGTCCATGTGTTTCCTTGTTCACTTTTAAATCAAATCATAGCATTGGCTATCCCAATGCCTATGTGTTAGATGTATTTAGGTTTGTATTTATTTATTTATTTTTGGCTGCACTGGGTGCATGTGAGATCTTATTTCCCTAACCAGGGATCAAACCTGTGCCCCCTGCAGTGGAAGTATGCAGCCCTAACCACTGGACCACCAGGGAATTCCCAGGTTTGTATTTATATATATATAAAACAACAACAAAACAAAACTAAGAAATATTGAAATACTACGTTCTTTAACTGAAAAAGCTTAACTTCCTCAAATCAGGCATTTTTTGATAGAGATGAAAATACTAAGAAAGGAGGTTTCTTCTAGTTTCCCAGAGGCAGTTTCACCAAGTCATACACAAACATACTGGCTGCTGGACCTAGGTACCAGACAAGGTAGTGACATACACAGCACTTCACATGGGAGAAATAGCTTTGTACTTTCTTGCTTCTTGTTTTCATAGTTTGGTAGAAACTCCTGGCTTTAAAGTCTACATTTCTGACCAGAGGTGATGGTTTAAATTTTAGGCATTGCAGCTGAAAAAGTTCTTAAAGTTCTTGCTCAAGTCAAACAGCATTTGCTGCTGGAAATGACATCATAAAAGCAGGGAAAGAAAGGCTCAGGGTTTTAAATAGGCAGAACTGTGTTTACTAGAGCACAGAATTATTCTTTGGAATCAAGCAGTAATCAGAACTGAAATTCAGGACAAGCACACTCAAACTTCAGAAATGGAGACTACTGAAACGGCAGTTTGAATTAGTTAAATATCTGAATTACATGAGTGGAATGAAATTCAATTTTAGAATTCTTAGATTTTTAAATAGAGATCTAAGATCACACCCATTTGTAAATGCACATCTGAAGAAGCTTCTCCTAGTAGAGGTATTTAGAAAACCTGACTTAATTAATAGATATGAATCATATAAATAATAAACTGCCTTTCACAAGAAATATACAGTAACTTATCTATTATAAATTTCTGATTTTTGTATAGCTTTGACCACTGTGTTTGAAAAGATATTACAGCACACAAAATAGAGTATGGCATATAAAGTTGCCAAGAAAAATTATATTGACAAATGGGATACATCACATTTAAATTAAACTAAAAGCAGAAGACAAAAGAAAATTAAAAAGCCATAGTTACAGACATGAAACAAATAGTTTATTTTGTCATCACTTACAATGCATCTATTTATTTGAAATAGTAAAAACTAGAGCATCTCTGCCTCTCTGTTTATGTCTCTCCCTGTCTATAGGCACACATGCACACACACACATATAAATGCATATGTGTATATATATATATATATACACACATGCATACTGTACACGTATACATGTGTATACATTTATCTTACATTTATATACTTTGTCTATGCAAACATACATATATTTTTACAAAATTTTGGTTATAGTGCTAGAGACTGGAATATGACAAAATCACTAATCAACAAGATTTCTAGTTAGAGGTAGAAGATAGTAAATATATGTATATGATATGATATTGTATTATATTATAAAGTCTATGTGTATGTTTGTACCTTTTGATTTTTTCTTAACCTCTCAAATTTTTCCTCCAGCCTGATCTACTGTAGTGCCATCTGCTTAGGAGTGAATGATGTTTGACCACTGAAATTGAGATTTTCGCAAATGGAAGAAGGTTCTGTAGAGCTTCAGCCCATTATGACTGGCACCATCACATCTGCCCCTAGTGCACAGAATGGCCACTGAAGCATTCATCATCTGTTGGATCAGGCATTCACTATTTACTACTACAGAGTAAATCTTGTTAAGATTATCATTACAGTGTGATTTTTTTTTTTTTTTTAATATCACATGTAGATCCTTTTAGGAGGATTTTGTTCAGGGTAAGATGGAGAGTTCACATTCCGCCCTGTCCCTTTCATTGAATATTGTTATTTGAACTGGACAGAAAGATGCAAAAGCTATTTGAGGGCTCTGAAGAGCACACAGGAACAGATTGAAGGTCTCAGAAAAGAAATAGAATAAAAGAACAAAGTGGAAATATTTAGAACTAAAATCAACAAAAACAAACATTGGCATTTGCTGTGGTTGTCGTGATGACTTAAAACAAATTGGGTGGCTTAACTCAACAGAAATTTATTATCACACAGTTCTGGAAGCCAGAAGTCTGAAATCAAGGTGTCAGCAGGGCCATGCTTTACCAAAGAACCTCTAGGGGAGATTCTGTTCCTTGTTTCTTCCAAGTTCTGGTGGCTGTAGCCATTACATAAAGCATGAAAAATCTAGGGCTTACAGCTTAGAAAGAAAGAAGGAAAACTGTTAACTCTTCACAGATCGCATAATTATGTAGAAAATCCACAGGAATATACAGAAATACTTCCTAGAACTAACAAATGAGCTGATCAAGGTTGCGTGTTGCAAGATCAACACAAAAAATTAATTTTCTATTTTTATGTATCAGCAAAAAATGTTGAAAAGTAAATTAAAATAATATGACTACAATTTACAATAGTTTTAAAAAATGAAATAGGTATAAATCGATCAAAATATAGACATGATCTGCATGTTGAAAACTAGAAAATGTTAATAAAAGCAGCAGAAAGCATCTGAATAAATTGAAAAACATTAATTTTATGGACTGGAACACTCAATATAATACAGGTGTCAAATAACCCCAAATTATACTACAGATTTAATCACAGTTCTAAACAAAATCCCAGGATGAATTTTTATAGTCACAGGTAAACTGATTTTAAAATTTATATGAAAGCCAAAGGAACAAGTACACCCCAAACAAATCTGATAAAGAAGGATGCTAGCAGATTCACTTCCCTGGGCTTTAAGATTTACTCCATAGCTGCAGTAAAGAGGACAGTAAGGATGGTGAACAGTGGACATGATGATCAAGGCAGCAGAATGGAATGCTGATGAACAGACTCATACAAATAAGGCCCAATTGATTTTTGACAAAAGTGCAAAGATAATTCAACGAAGAAAAGTGTTCTCTTTTACAAATTGTGTTGGAACACTTGGACAATAATCCACACATTAAAAAAATAGATTTTACCCAAACCTCACAAATTATACAAAAACTAACTCAAAATGGACCATGTATTTAAGCGTAAAATAGAAACTATCAAACTTTTAGAAGGAAGCGAGAATATCTCCCTGCCTGGGGTAAACAGTATGAGACAGGACCTCAAAAGCAGAACTCATTAAAAACAATAACAAAAAATAGATTTTTTCAAATCTAAAACTGCTTGTTCTGTGAGATGTTTCTTGAGAGAATAAAAAAAACAATCTATAGATGAAAACATTTTGAAATTACATATTTGACACACTTCTTATGTCCAGAATAAATACATTTTAAAAACTCTCAAAATTCAACAGTAAGTGAAGAATAACATATTTTTTAAATGAGCTAAAGTGTTTATGAATAGACTCTTTGCCAATGAGGATATGTAAATGATGAATAACCACATGAAAAAATGTTCAGCATCACTAGCAATATAAGTTCAAGACCACAATATCACAAATCACTATACAGCCAGTAGAATGGCATATATATAAAATATATACTGAAAATGCCACTGAAGGGGATGTGGAGCATCTCACACAATACTGTTGGGAGTGAGAAATAGTACAAACATTCTGAAAAACAGTTTGTAGTGTTAAACACATACTTATGTAACACAGTCATCTCACTCCAAGGTATTTATCCTGGATAAATAAAGTCATACATTCACATAAAACTCTGTTCCTGAATGTTTATGCAACTCTATTCATAATTATGCCAAACTTGAAACAACCCTAGTGTCTTTCAACAGGTGAAGAAGTGAGCAGATATAGTATGTCCATACAATGGAATACTATACAGCAATGAAAAGGAATAAATGCCGATATGCTGAGTAACTGAAATGGATCTCAAAGGCATTATTCTAAGTGACAGAAGCTCATAAGCAAAGGCTAATGTATACTTATATAGTTCCCTGGAGAACAGATGCATGGGCACCAGGGGTTAGGGATAGAGTTTGACTGCAGAGAGATCCATGGGGCACAGAGGCAGTTCTTGCAGTGATGGAGGTGGTTTGTATCTTGCTTGTAGTGTTCATTATGTGAGTCTGTACATGTATAATTTATACAACTGTACACATAGAAAGTCAATTTTACTGCGGTAATTCAAACAATTCAATTTTAAAACTTCTCTTAACAATCATTTTACTACTCTCACCTTAAGACTTCTGCACAACAATGTCTGTTGCATTTAGAATGGTGTTTGTAAGTAAATGACTAATGAACATCTTTATGTTTGTGGAAAAATACAGTAAGAATTTCATATCAAATGATACAGGAGACTATAATAGCTACAGTCCTTGAACAGAGGTCACTCATTCTGAATGAGCGGGGGTCTGAAATAATGAGATATTGCTCAGCTCAATGCAACACCTCGTGCAGGCTGGAATTTTATTTTTTTCTAATCCTCTAATATCAACATTGAATTCTAACTCAGGCACCAGGCTTCTCATCTTTAGATCAGATAACTCTGCTAATTGGCTAGGCACCTCCCCTCCACCATTTGCTAGGACTGTAACTCCCAGAGTCACACGAGAACCCCAGAGAAGATGGTGAGAGTCCTGCCCACAGAGCATCCTCAGATGGGGAGGGGGAAGGGTAACCTGGGACGAAGTGAGAGAGTGGCATGGACTTATATACACTACCAAACGTAAAATAGCTATGTGGGAAGCAGCCGCATAGCACAGGGAGATCAGCATGGTGCTCTGTGACCACCTAGAGGGGTGGGATAGGGAGGGTGGGAGGGAGGGAGACGCAAGAGGGGAGAGATATGGGAACATATGTATATGTATAGCTGATTCACTTTGTTATAGAGCAGAAACTAACACACCATTGCAAAGCAATTATACTCCAATAAAGATGTTAAAAATAAATAAATAAATAAAATAAAATAAAATGTTGATAGTAAAACAATCAGCTAAAAAAAAAAAAAAAGAATCATAGGAGAAGCTTCACTCTCTGTCCTTGGACCACCCCAGCTCCTCTTCTCCTGTCATCAGGCACAGCCCTCACACTGCCCTCCTGCCACCTCACTTTCCCCACACCCCACCATCCTGCTCCTTCCCTGGCTTGCAGTGCATTAATTCCCCAGTAGTGGTGTCAGGTTCTGAGGATGGACATGGGGAGGGCCTGATGGGGAAGCAAAGAGCAGAAGTCAAGTGCATGGAATTCTGAGAGTGAAGAGGTGGTTAGCAAGGGGCCCATATATGGCATGCAATTTATTTTAAAAGACAAATAGGGACAAATTAGGAGTTTGGGATTAACATATACAAGTTACTATGTATAAAATAGATAATCAACAAGGACCTACTGTATAGCACAGGGAACTATACTCAATATTTTATAACCTATAAGGGAAAAGAATCTGAAAAAGAATATATATCTATATATCTATATATGTGAATCACTTTGCTGTCTACCTGAAACTAACACCACATTGTAAATCAACTATACTTCAATAAAAAAAAAGACAAATAGAACTTTCCCACTCCTGTTAATACTCTGCTAGCAAAGTATTAATTCTTATTAAACAATCAAACAAAGCAAAGCAAATCCTCTTTTTCTGAAATGAATTGTATCAAAAAAGTCTATTTTCTTTTTTTTTTTTTTTTTTTGCCTGTGCAAGTGACTTGCTTCATTAAAAGATCAGGGAAGGGTGTGATGGATGATAAAATGTATCCCCTCACCTTCCCTTGAAGCTAACAGAGCCTAAAGTTGAGGTGAATAAATCTGATCAAGGGATAATGAAAAGGGCAGGATAAATAAGGGCAGTATTTGGTGGCAGTTATGTCTGTGCTGACTCAAAAATTGCAGTATTTGTGGTATTGTCAACTACATCTGTGACCTACTTGTCATCCATAACAATATTCCTTTAATATTAATAACATTTAGAAGGACGCCATTAAAATTAAACCCTATAGTGACGTGGCATCAGAGTTTTTCTTCATCATGGAAAACATCAGCTGGGCATTGACTGACATCCAGCACATGCTATTTGGCATAAATGATATAGTTCCGAGTTTAGGTAAAAATAAATTTAAAGCTATCCTCAGTTATCTCCGAGCACCCGGACTGCCTTACTTTTTCCCTTTCTGTAATCTACCTCTTTTATGCCTTCTGCCACATATTTTTCATTTTGCCCACCCAGTTTGTCTCTTTGTCCACATCTGTCTTCTCTCTCTTCTGCTAATTCTGTGGTTCTCCATCGGAGTACCCCACCTCCTTGGGGGATTTTAAAATTAGAGCGGATGTCTTAGTTTGTCTCAGCGGTTGCCATGGAGGAGGGCTACTGGCATCGTATGTCCACAAAGTGGAGACTTTCCACAGAGTGAGGTATTGCTGGCAGCCCATGTAGAAGTTTTTGTCTAGCCAGAGAATAATACAGGTGACAGTGTCTTTATAATTATCCTCATAGAGAAGCAAGCTCTGTTTCCACATAAGCACAAAGCATCTTGTACAAATTTCATCAACTGACTATTCCATAAATACAAATACCATGAAATATGAGGAAGTTTGTACTTTCCTTTATTGCAAAATTGTAACAAGTATTGGTTATCATTTCAGAATAAAATCACACCACTGGCAGAAACACCTTAAAAAACATTGAGTTGTGGTCCATATATGTGTGTACTGAACTGTGGTGGTGGCCACCCCACTGGCCTTGGTCTGGGTGAGTGGAAACCATGCTGCCCTGTGTTAAATGAATCCTGTCTCCTCCTCTTCAGCCCTGTTATCCAACCTGGTACCCCACCTCCCATAAGTAGGGGGGTGGTGGTGTGAGCATTTCTCACCAATGTGTGCCCCTCTGGGCCAAGGAGTTATAAACCACATTTGCCTTCTCAGCATCTGCTCCCTGTTCTCTCCTGGCCAGAGGCAGAGGCCGCAGTGGAGAACACTGGGTCCAAGGGATGCGAAGCCACGAGGTGCAGGAGGCCTGCAGGTATGACGGGTGGAACCGACCCGAGAGACATCTGCATCCTGTTACTCTCCTGTGAGTTTTAGAATGATTATTTCAGCAACTGGTGTTACTAACCCTGACTATTGTAAGGTGTACATATCAGAGTAATTCAGTATGTCTTCTAGGATAGCAAGGCTTTGGAATTTGCATGTAAAATAATGCATTTTATTAAAATTTACTTTGACATTATTTTGCCTTCATATTACAATTAAGTAATTTACATATTTTTGGAAATTTGCTTCTGCATAGTTTGTGTTATCTGTAAGTTCATTTCAGGAAAATAAATGGGGTGCTATACAGTATGTTATGAAAGCAGTGTGGGGAAACCAGGATCCCAAACAGACCCTTGGTTCCTCCTGCAGTGACTTCATGCTTCTGTGGGTGGTTATCTAATTTAGATGGGCCACTGATCTGGTTAGCAAAGAAGTTCCCATAAGACATATCCTCATTGTGAAATGCAAATATCAAAAACTCCATTTACCCTCTCGAGGAAGTAGAACATAAGTATCTACCACTTAAGTGTGGGCTGTGCCTTGTGACTGTCTCCCAAAGAGGATAATAAGGAAAAAGACAAAGGAAAGAGTAACTTTGCAATGGATAAACCTGACAGACACTCCCTCAGCCACAGGATGAAGGTCAGTGTCAGCTGTGGTAAGTCATGCTGATAGTTTCTACCCTTGAGATGTGATAAGAATTGTATTCGACCTGTGTGGTGTCCTTCCTAAAAACCCTAACCCCAGTGGATTCATGAGAAAAAGAGTAAGACAAACCCCAGTGGGAGGACATTCTACAAAATGCTTGGTGCTTATTCCTTAAAAGTCAAGGCCATTGAGCCTTGATTCTAGAGGAGCCTCAGGAGACATGGGGACTAAATGAAATGTGGCATCCTGGATGGAATTCTGGATCAGAAAAAGAACATTTGGTAAAAACTAAGGAAATCTGAATAAAGTATGGACTTTATCTGATAATAAAGGATCAGTTTTGGTTCATTACTTGTGACACATGAACCACACTAGTGTAGGCTTTGAACAAGAGGAGAAGCTGAATGTAGCGTCATACAAAGACTCTCTGCACTATCTTTGCAACTTTTATGTAAACCTAAAATCATTTGAAAATAAAAAGTTTATTAAAAAATATTTACCAAAATGTTTCTCCACTTCGGATCCCTCTACTCTGTTCCTCTCTATCTGTTAATAGTAAAATCTCTACCCATTAAACAGAAAACTTTAGGGTAAACTGCAAAACTTATTTCACCCTTGTCACTCTATCCCATTGCCTGAAATTCCTATCAATTCTACAACCACAATTGTTGTTTTACATGCATTTCATCCTCTATGTTAACGGTCATTTCCATAACTAAGAAAGTAATTTCTTTTTGTTCTGGTTATAGCAATGTTCTCTTGACCCCTGCTTTAATCATTAATCACAGCAGATTAATTTCACTAAATATTGACATTTTATATATACATATATATATATATATTTTTGTGTGTGTGTGTGTGTGGTACGCGGGCCTCTCACTGTCGTGGCCTCTCCCGTTGCGGAGCACAGGCTCCGGACGCGCAGGCTCAGCGGCCATGGCTCACGGGCCCAGCCACTCCGCGGCATGTGGGATCCTCCCGGACCGGGTCATGAACCCGTGTCCCCTGCATCGGCAGGCGGACTCTCAACCACTGCGCCACCAGGGAAGCCCCTGACATATATTTTTCTTCTCCCCTTTGGTGAAACCTTAATATCTAAATGATTTGAGGCCCTTTATGGTCTCCACCTGACATTTTTCCCACTGATGCACTGCTCAATCTGATCCAGTTACAACGTCCTGCTAGATCTATGCTTTCTCACCTTGAGATTACAATTATGATAATCTTTCTCTCTGGATCTCTACTCCTTCTAATCCCATAAATTATACTTCCAAAATGTCCCTCTCCATAAAAAAAAAAATTTCCAATGTTTCTAGTTCAATACAGTATAATTATTTTCTTTTCTTATGCTTTATATTTTTATCACTCAATATAGCAAAATCCATGTCTTCTTGGTAAACTGTTTCTTGAGGTCAGGTTGCCTCTTAAAATTTCCCCAGAACACCATGCATATAATTGGTGTCTAATAAATGTTTATTAAAAAAACATTATGCTTGTGCTTATTGGTTTACACTCCTCTATATTTTAGCATATTTTCTAAGATTCTAAGATGAGCAGTTATTAATTTAAACTTAGAATTAAACAATAAATTTCTTGCAGACTCCATTTTATACAGTATAATGCACATATCTTTACTTTAGGATTAGTTTCTATGATGGTGGTTGTGTTGCAGGGAAGAAAGGTGGGGTATGAGAGGATGGTCACATCCCAGGTGTCAGGCGAGTCACTGGGATGGCCACCGAGTATTGATTCTTGGCTTCACACAGAAAAGAATTCAAGAGTGTGCCATATTAAATGAAAGTTTTATTCAGGGAGATATACACTCCATAGACAGAGTGTGGGCCATCTCAGAAGGCGAGAGGCCCCAAAATATGAGGTGGTTAATTTTTATAGGCTGGGAAATTGTATAGGCTAATGAGTGGGAGGATTATTCCAACTATTTTGGGAAAGGAGCAGAGATTTCCAAGAATTGAGTCACCGCCCACTTTTTGGCCTTTGTGATCAGCCTCAGAACTTTCATGGCGCCTGTGGGTGTATCATTTAGATGCTGATGTATTACAATGAACGTATAATGAGGCTCAAGGTCTACTGGAAGTCGAATCATCTGCCATCTTGAACTTAGTTGGTTCTAACCAGTTTACGTTGTGTCCTCAACAGCTATGTCACTCTTTTAAAGGTTGTGCCCTGCCCCCTTCCTGTCTCAGTTGAAGGGAAGTGAACATGGGAAGGAAATGCAGAGTGAAGTGTGGTCGGAAACTGGGTGAAAGAACCATAAAACAGCATCAAAATGTTACCAGTGCATTGATAGCTGAGATTCCTTCAATATTAGTCTTACTGAGTTACATTTATATGAACTCTCTTGAAGATGACAGATTGGGCAGAATGCACTAGAACCCAACTCTTGTCCATCTCTATCAATTCTTTTCACATTACTATGAAATTATAATTTATAGTATCTGATTCAAATTCTTTCTATAAATAACCATTTATTAAACTCTTTGGAAAATTGGGTTTTAAGGACATAGTCAATTTTTTTTTTTTTTAACATCTTTATTGGGGTATAATTGCTTTACAATGGTGTGTTAGTTTCTGCTTTATAACAGAGTGAGTCAGTTATACATATATATATGTTCCCATATCCCTTCCCTCTTTGTCTCCCTCCCTCCCACCCTCCCTATCCCACCCCTCCAGACAGCCACAAAGAACCGAGCCGGTTATATGACACTTAAGAGCATCAGTAAGAGCACTTTGAACAACCAAAAGGAGTTGTCCAATTAAAATATTATCACTAAAATATATATATATTGAACAGAATAGGTTATTGTTGTTTTAATGCCTGCTGACCTGAATAGGAGAGAGCCTTTATTATTTTTCCTGCTTTGGCCTATAAAGCTATTAACTGGGGTTTTCCTCTTAGCAGTTAACAATAGCAAAGTGAAGACGGCATCTAAGCTGTGTTCAGCCCTGACTCTTTCTGGTCTTGTGGAAGTAAAAGAGGTATGTTTGTAGACGACCTTCTTTGCTGGGAATTTAAGCCTTGGGTGACTAAACCCAGTATCTCTTTTGTCAGACGATACAGAGAGAATCTGGGAGAAATAACAACCCTGAAGGTGAGGTGATCAGTGTCACTCAACTAGGAAACAAGTTGAGAAGGGCTCTGCATGGGAGAAACCAGATGCCTCGAAGGACGAAACCTCTGAAATCAATCTCCTCTGAAGAGACTCAGCTTGGGCCCATGTGGGTTGGGACATATTTTGGTCTCAGTACTAGTGGTGACCACTGAGGCATCTCTTAGTGGACACGAATCTTAGGCCTAAGTGAAGGGCAGTTGCCTGTATTTTCCTCAGCTTTTGGGTGGGAGGCTAGAATAGGTTGGAGGGGGAAATCCTTTTCTGACAATTCATTAGAAATATTAACATTAAATAGAGGTATTTATGGTTCTCCATTCTTCTCCAATGCTGAAATTTTCTTGTGTGAGAAGTGTTATACCACAATAGCTGTTATACCATTGATCTGTACATGACCTAGGGCCTCAGTTTCTTCACACCTACCCTTTCTTATTTTTCTCTTTAGTTAAAGTTCTTCCATCTTTTATTCCAAAATATGGGATGTTCATAAAAATTCAGTTAAGACTGAAGAATATAAAGTGACATCTCAGGCCTTGCTTACACTTTCCTCCCCAGCGGGAGCCACCAATACATTTTTTGGTGTGGCTGTTCGGACTTCTTTTTATGTATTTACAAGTGTGTTTTGTGTGTGTGTATACACATTTTTTAATGTAAATAAGGTCGTATGTATACAGTGTTCAGTCACTAGCTCTTTCCCCCACCTTTAGCTGTCTTTGACATTATCCATCTTAGTGTATTGACCCACTTTCTTACTAATTATGGAACGGCGTTCAGTGCTCTAGATGGACTGTGGTTTATGTAGCGGTTCCATAATTGTCGGACATAGAGGTAGCACCCCCAGCTTCTTCCCGACCTTTCCTGTCTGCTGCTTCTTCCCAAGGAACATAGAAAGCATTTCCCTCCCCCCGTGGTTCTCTTTCTCTACTGCGTATTTCATTTCTAGCATCTTTACTGTGGGCATGCTCCCCCGCCACAGGCTTCGATTCCATTCAACAGCCTCTTCAGCATGTCCGATTCATCTTGATAATCATAATCATTACAATCTCCACAATGCCTCGCACAGTGCCTTGTACCTAATAGACAGATATTTGATAAAACTCTCCAAGGGGCAGGCTCAACATAAACACGTAGACAGAAGTTACACTCCAGGGTCCTGATCAGTGAGAAACCGAACGTGTGGCACGAGGCAACGTCTGCGATCTCCTGCTGTCATGCGCTTACTGCAGACGTGAGCGTTTGACACCTGTGAGGGGGACATAGTACACCACCATACGGTAGAAAAAGCGTGGCCTAATCCTCTGATATCTTGAATTTCAGCTGCAGCGCAAGTTCTTGAGCCCCGAGGAGATTCAGTCTGTCCGAGAACACCTGGGTTACCACAGTGACAGCCTGCTCTCTGTGCAGATCACAGGAAAAAAGCCCAATTTTGAAGTGGGTTCTTCTAGTCAACTTAAGCTTTCTACTACCAAGAAGTCTTCCGGTGAGACTGGCCTAGGGATATTGTTCTGTCTGAGTGGGCCTGAAAAGCCGTATTAAAAACTGAGCCAGAGATCTGAATGAGGTGGTGATATCTTTAGAGGATCATTCCCTTCCTTAATTTCCCTCATTTCCAAGTGGAAGAATGCTTAATGTACTGTTGTTCTGGGCATATTCGGATCCAATACTGAAATGATGCGTAGATATTACCTAGTTCAGCCCCTTCTTCTGCACCAGAGGACACTGAGGTCTCCAGATACTAGAGGTCAGACTCCCATAGTTTCATTAGTTAATGAAGTCTTTCCAGACCCCAGAATTATGACATTTACCCTCAGAAGACCTCACAGTGACGGTCATGGCGGATAAGAGTGTGCTATTCCTCTTCCCATGTGTCCTTTTCTCTGTGCCACTGAATTCAGCTTTTCTTTGAGGATCTTAAGACACTTATAAAAATATCTCCTCTCAGAAGATTGCACTCCACCCTTTTTCACCATTCTCACCCTTCCTATCACTATTTTTTAATGCCTGAGTTGAGAAAAATTGTCCTAGCTGTGAGGTATGCAAAAATTTACAGGTATTCACACTGCTCTGTTTTGACTGTCCAGCCTAAATCTTCAAGAAATCCTTTAGCATCCTAACCTTTGGAGTCACAGTTCCAGAATGGGTAGGAGCAGCTTAGATGGCCTGCCCTGTGGGAGATCTGAGCATCCAGTGTGACAGTGATCTCTGGGGGGTGCACTTACCCGCCAAGGCCCATTCGTGGACTGGCCCACACTGAACCCTCAGCTCTTTCGGGCCCAGAGAGAGAATCAGGAGGTGTGATTTGCTACTGATTTGTTGTTACGCCACCGCCATCAGCTCTTGAGCCCATTTTCTTGTCTGTAACAGGTCTACATGAGACCGGAGCTTTGCTATTTATAATGCTTTTTGGTACAGTTTCTTGTTTCATATTCAAATCTCCTGCAGTGGGCATAGGGAATCCTATTAGCCCCATGTTCTAGGGATGGGAACTAAGAGAAGGAGGAGAAAGCAATATGGAGTGGAAGTTAAAAGCGTTAGGTAGACTCTGTCTGTACTTGTGTATTTGTGGCTGGGTGTAACTGGCCTAAGTATCTAAACCTCTTTCCTCATTTATAAAATTAGGATGACAAGAACTTTCCTCATAAGGTGGTGAGCAGGACTAAATTAGATCATGTATGTAAAATGTTTAATGTAGTATCTGGCACAAAGCTTAACAAATGATGGCTTTTATTGCCATAAAGTGATGGGTCCCTCTCATGCCTTTATAAGTGATAGAGCTGGGCCTTGAACCCAGGTCCAGTGTGTTCCCTGCACAGCCTCAGTAGAAAGCACTTACATGTGCTTGGAGTTTGTTTCCAGCTGCTTTTCTGGAGCTTGTTTTCTTTCATTGGTTGGATTCAGGGAAGCCTGCTATGGACCCTGCAGCTGCCAAGCTCTGGACCCTCTCAGCCAATGATATGGAGGATGAGAGCGTGGTGAGTCAGCACTGTGGTCACCTGATTGCTTTCTTTCAGGCCCCACTTTGGGTGGGAATGTTGTTGTTTGGAGTGGCCTCTCTGGGTTTGTAGGTGTGAAAGCATTTAAAGCCCAGCCTTGTGGCTGTGCCTGCCATTGGCATTTTTTGACTCAGAAGGAAACTCCTCATTAGTGGCATTTTAAATTTCTTTTTCAGCATCTTTCCCCCCGCAGATTTTCTTGTTCTCACTTCATGTGATATATTAAAGACTCTTGTGGGCATGCGTAAACCTGAAAAGAGTTTGTCAGCTAAAATATTTTTTGGCTCCTTCGTCTGGGCAAGTCACCAAATGCTCACTGTCTTAACAGTAATGCTCTTCCAACTCAGATCAATGCTTTCTGTAATAAAGTTCTTCATTCCTACAACTATTGAAGTTAGAGTGGTAAGCAAACTAGGCGACGGTTTGTGCCCTCACAGAGCTTACAGATTAACTGTCTACACGTTTATCGAAGAATCACACAAGTGTATATATCATTATCTGCCTTTTCCTCTGGAATTATATAGAAAATATTCCATTCCCTTTTCTCACACGACAGCCCTTTATATATTCGCATAAATATAACGCTTCTCTCTTTGTTCTTCCTGCCCCCTCCCTCCCTGCCCTCCACACACATATTCTCTGCACATCATAAATGAGTCCCCAGCCCCCTCACAGCCTAACACAGCTTCTGTGCACGTAGTGTACTCACTATGTGGTCAGCTTGGGCGTGATGATCAAGCCCAGGTAGGATGATGGCTGCCTTCTACATAGATGGGCAAACTGCTGCTGTGGACTGTGGCCACTTCACCTGTTCATTAGCAGAGACCATGACTGGGTCATTAATGGCTTCGAACATTCTCCAGGATCTCATTGACTCAGATGAACTGCTGGATCCAGAAGATATGAAGAAGCCAGACCCAGCTTCCTTGCGGGCTGCCTCCTGTGGGGAAGGGAAAAAGAGGAAGGCCTGCAAGAACTGGTAAGCCTTGGGGTGAGAAGAGGCTGCCAGGCTGCTTCCAGCGGCTTCTGATTGTCAAGGAATCGCTGTGCTTCACAATTACTAAAACATGTTTTATTGTAAAATGTATCAGACGGTTAGAAGAGTATGCTAAATAAGTACATTTTAAAGAACAATAAAATGAACACCCATGTACTGCTCACCCAGCTTAAGTACCAGGAACATGACTTGTTCCTTAGAAGTCGCCTCTGCCTGCTCCCTCAGCTGCATCTCCCTCCCTCTCCTTACAAGAGGCTACCATTCTCCCAAATTTGTGCTAATCTTTGCTGGCTTTTTCGATAGTTTACTGTCTGTGTGTGAATCTCCAAACAGTACATCATTGAATTGTGGAGCCCAAAGCTGACTAGGCCAGGAAAGGTCAATGCTCCATATCTGTGAAGACTCCCAGGGAAAAGGTCTGTCAAGGATTTGGAGTTCCTGGGTGGTGGCAGGTCCCACTCATCACCTGCTAACTTTCCCCCAGCACCTGTGGCCTCGCAGAAGAACTGGAGAAAGAGAAGTTGAGGGACCAGATAAGCTCCCAGCCCAAGTCGGCTTGTGGAAACGTGAGTATCTGGTTGATTACTCAGTATTCACAAAGGCCTAAACTAAACACAGGCCAGCTCCAGCTCTACAGAGTTCACTGCCCAATTATTTTAATAATAGGTGAACGTGTGAGAACGTGTCTCTAGGTAGTAATGGGAAGAGGGCTTATCTCCTGAGAGTGGGCAGCGCACTCATGCCCGTAGGGGAGGCACTTGTCATTTCTTATTTTTGGCCCCTTTCTTTCTGCTTCACATTAGGCCTGATGCTACTCAGCCATTTGCTGAGTGTGGCTGTGATTTGAACTGCTGAGAATACAGAAGTATTCACCTAAGGGACTTCTCTAGACTTTTGTCTTTCATGAAATCAGAGATCTTAAAGCCTCTTAGTATTTGGATCCCAGTTGGACCTACAAATGTACGCAGTCATTCTCTTTAGGCCACTGTGGCCATACCATGAAATTTGGGATCCCTTTCTTCTGGCCTGTATCTCTGGGAGAGCTGACACTTGGCTCCCCTGTATGATGGTCTCTTCTTTCAACAGTGTTACCTGGGCGATGCTTTCCGCTGTGCCAGCTGCCCCTACCTTGGGATGCCGGCCTTCAGACCTGGGGAGAAGGTGCTCCTGAGCGACAGCAGCCTCAATGATGCCTAGGGGAGGGCCCGGCCTGGGACACACCTGCTCCTCTGCCAGCTCCTGCCCCTTCCATCCCACCACGTGGTTCCTCCCGTCTCCTCTTGATTGGCTCACTCTGGCTTAGGTCCATTGCGGAGAGGGTGCTCAGTGGACAGAGTGGAGCTGGCTGGGAGCAGTGGTGTGGAGTGCTGCTGCAAGTCAAGACCACGGTATCCCGGGGCCCTGTTACCCTGAGTGGGGACCTCCTTCACCCAGTGTTAGGTAAACGGGGCACATCCCAAATAGGCCCCTCTCACCAGGTCAAAATGCTGATATTTCGTAACACTCTCCGAGCCCGCCATGCTTGAGTATTAACACTGTGACAGAGAGGGCCCCACCCCATTCTAAGCTCCGCAGTAGTGCCACGGCTTATCTTCCAGAGTTGGTGGTTTATTCACCATGCAGTTTTCTTGGTGACAAGAGGCAAGTGTCTCATGACCTCAGAGCACCAAGGGAATCACTCCTTGGTTGCTGTGATCATATCCAGTGTCCCTCTGCCCCCTCCAGTCCTACCCCCCATCCCTGTTTTACTGTGTTGCATCTGTGCCCCATTGTCATTTCTGTTAATCTCCAGGTATTAAACTTACGTACTAATGTATATTCGCTGTGAAGAGGGGATATGTCTGTGTGTGTGTGTGTGTGTGTGTGTGTGTGTGTG